>NW_026867754.1:0-79778 GCF_020745735.1 Hemiscyllium ocellatum
GGGGGGGGACAGAGAGGGGGGAGACAGAGAGGGGGGGACAGAGAGGGGGGGACAGAGAGGGGGGCAGAGAGGGGGGGACAGAGAGGGGGGGGCAGAGAGGGGGGGACAGAGAGGGGGGGACAGAGAGAGGGGGAAATAGAGAGAGAAGGGACAGAGAGAGAGGGACAGAGGGGGGGTGAACAGAGAGAGTGGGGACAGAGAGAGGGGGACAGAGAGAGGGGGACAGAGAGAGGGGGACAGAGAGACGTGGGGGCGGGGGCGGCAGAGAGGTGAAGGAAGAGAGTGTGGGGGACAGAGTGAGGGTGACAAAGAGAGGGGAACAGAGAGCGGGGGGGACAGAGGGGGGACAGAGAAAGGGGGGACAGAGAGACGAGGACGGGGGGTCAGAGCGAGGGAGGACAGAAGACAGGGGGGCAGGGAGGGTGGACAGAAAGTGCCACCTCAATATCTCAGACAGTGCTCCCTCAGCACCTCATAAAGTGCTCCCTCGGCACCTCAGATAGTTCTCCCTCAGTACATCAGAAAGTGCTCCCTCAATAACTCAGATAGTTCTCCCTCAATACCTCAGAAAGTGCTCCCTCAGTAAACCAGAAAATGCTCACTCAATTTCTCAGATAGTTCTCCCTCAATACATGTCAAAGTGCTCCCTCAATACGTCTGAAAGTGCTCTCTCAATACCTCAGATAGTGCTGCCACAATACCTCAGATAGTGATCCCTCAGTACCTCAGAAATGCCCCCTCAAAACCTCAAAGTGTTCCTCAGTTCCTCAGAAAGTGCTCCCTCAGTACCTCAGAAAGGGCCTCTCAATAACTCAGATAGTGTTCCCTCAGTACATCATAAAGTGGTCCCTCAGTACCTCAGATAGTTCTCCCACAATACCTCAGAAAGTGCCCCTCAATACCTCAGAATGTGCTCCCTCTATACTTCTGAAAGTGCTCCCTCTATACATCAGAAAGTAATCCCTCAATACCTCAGAAAGTTCTTCCTCAGTTCCTCAGATAGTGCTCCCTCAATACCTCTGCAATTGCTCTCTCAATATTTCAGATAGTTGTCCCACTATACCTCAGATAATGCTCCTCAATTCCTCAGATAGTGCTCCCTCAGTACATCAGAAAGTGATTCCGCAATACCTCAGAAAGTGCTCCCTCAAGAGCTCAGATAATGCTACTTCAGTACATCAGAAAGAGCTCCCACAATACCTCAGATAGTTCTCCCTCAATACATCAGAAAGTGATTCCTCAATACCTCAGAAAGTGCTCCCTCAGGACCTCAGAAATTGCTCCCTCAATATTTCAGAAAGTTCACACACTATACCTCAGATAATGCTCCCTCACTTCCTCAGATTGTTCTCCCGTGGTACATCAGAAAATGCTCCCTCAATATCTCAGATAATGCTCCCACGATTCCTCAGATAGCGCTCTCTCAATACCTCAGAAATTGTTCCCTCAGTTCCTCAGAAAGTGTTCCCTCAATACCTCAGATAGTCCTCCCTCAATACCTCAGAAAGTGCTCCCTCAGTACATCAGAAAGTGCTCCCTCAGTACATCAGAAAGTGCTCCCTCAATACCTCAGACAGTGCAACCTCAGTACCTCAGAAAGTTCTCCCTCAATACCCCAGAAACTGCATCCTCAATACCTCAGATGGCTCTCTCTCAGTACCTCAGATAGTCCTCCCTCAAACCCTCAAATAGTTCTCCCTCAGTACCACAGAAAGTGCTCCCTCAATTCCTCAGATAGTTCTCCCTCAGTACCTCAGATAGTTCTCCCTCAGTACCTCAGAAAGTGCCCCCTCAATACCTCAGAAAGTGCTCCCTCAATACCCCAGAAACTGCCTCCGCAATTCCTCAGATGGCTCTCCCTCAGTACCTCAGGTAGTTCTCCCTCAATTCCTCAGATAGTTCTCCCTCACTACCTCAGAAAGTGCTCCCTCAATTTCTCAGAGAGTGCTCCCTCAGTACCTCACATGGTTTTTCCTCAATACCTCAGAAAATTCTCCCTCAATATCTCAGATAATGCTCCATTAATTCCACAGATTGTGCTCCCACAATACCTCAAAAATGCTGCCTCAATTCCTCAGACAGTGCTCCCTCTATACCTCAGATAGTGCTCCCTCAGTACCTCAGAAAGTGCTCCCTCAATTCCTCAGACAGTGCTCCTCAATAACTCAGATAGTGCTCCCTCAGTATCTCAAAGTGCTACCTCAGTATCTCAGATAGTTCTCCCTCAGTACCTCAGATAGTTCTCCCTCAGTACCTCAGAAAGTGCTCCCTCAATACCTCAGAATGTGCCCCTCAATACCTCAGACAGTGCTCTCACAGTACCTCAGAAAGTGCTCCTCAATACCTCAGAAAGTTCTCCATCAGTACTCCAGAATGTGTTCCCTCAGTACCTCAGAAAAAGTGTTCGCTCAATCTCAGAAAGTGCTACCTCAATTCCTCAGTACATCTGAAAGTGCCCCCTTCGTACCTCAGATAGTTCTCCCTTATTAGTACCTCAGAAATTTCTCCCTCAGTACCTCAGAAAGTGCTACCTCAATTCCTCAGTACATCTGAAATTGCTCCCTCAGTACATCAGAAAGTGATCCCTCAGTACCTCAAAAAGTGCTCTCTTAATACCTCAGTCAGTGCGAACTCAATACCTCAGAAAGTGCTCCCTCACTATCTCAGAAAGTGCTCTCTCAATACCTCAGATGGCTCTCCCTCAGTACCTCAAATATTTCTCCCTCAATACCTCAGAAGTGCTCCCACAGTACCTCAGATAGTTCTCCCTCAGTAGCTCAGATAGTTCTCCCTCAGTATCTCAAAGTGCTCCCTCAATACCACAGAAAGTGCCCCTCAATACCTCAGACAGTGCTCCCCCAGAACCTCGTGAAGTGTTCCCTCAGTACCTCAAAAAGTGATCCCTCAGTATCTTAAAACGTGCTCTCTTAATACCTCAGACAGTGCTACCTCAATACCTCATAAAGTGCTCGCTCGGTACTTCAGAAAGTGTTACCTCAATACCTCAGAAAGTGCTCCCTCAGTTACTCAGAAAGTGCTCCCTCAATACCCAGAAACTGCCTCCTCAATACCTCAGATGGCTCTCCCTCAGTACCTCAGGTAGTTCTCCCTCAATTTCTCAGACAGTGCTCCTCAGTACCTCAGAAGGTTATTCCTCAATAACTCAGAAAATGCTCCATCAATATCTCAGATAATGCTCCATTAATTCCACAGATAGTGCTCCCTCAATACCTCAGATAATGCTCCCTCAATACTCAGAAAGTGCTCCCACAGTACCTCAGATAGTTCTCCCTCAGTAGCTCAGATAGTTCTCCCTCAGTATCTCAAAGTGCTCCCTCAATACCACAGAAAGTGCCCCTCAATACCTCAGACAGTGCTCCCCCAGAACCTCGTGAAGTGTTCCCTCAGTACCTCAAAAAGTGATCCCTCAGTATCTTAAAACGTGCTCTCTTAATACCTCAGACAGTGCTACCTCAATACCTCATAAAGTGCTCGCTCGGTACTTCAGAAAGTGTTACCTCAATACCTCAGAAAGTGCTCCCTCAGTTACTCAGAAAGTGCTCCCTCAATACCCCAGAAACTGCCTCCTCAATACCTCAGATGGCTCTCCCTCAGTACCTCAGGTAGTTCTCCCTCAATTTCTCAGACAGTGCTCCCTCAGTACCTCAGAAGGTTATTCCTCAATAACTCAGAAAATGCTCCATCAATATCTCAGATAATGCTCCATTAATTCCACAGATAGTGCTCCCTCAATACCTCAGATAATGCTCCCTCAATACCTCTGAAAGTGCTCCCTCAATACCTCAGAAAGAGTTCCCTCAATGCCTCAGGTAGTGCTCCCTCAATACCTCAGGTAGTGCTCCATCGATACCTCAGGTAGTGCTCCATCGATACCTCAGATAGTGCTACCTCAATACCTCAAAAATGCTACCTCAATTCCTCAGAAAGTGCTCCTCCTATATCTCAGATAGTGCTCCCACAGTACATCAGAAAGTGCTCCCTCTATACCTCAGACTGTGCTCCCTCAATAACTCAGATAGTGCTCCCACAGTATCTCAGAAAGTGCTACCTCAGTGCCTCAGAAAGTGTTCCCTCAATACCTCAGAGAGTGCTCCCTCAGATACTCAGACAGTGCTCCCTCAGATACTCAGAAAGTGCTCCCTCAGTACACCAGAAACTGCCTCCTCAATACCTCAGCTGGCTCTCCATCAGTACCTCAGAAAGTGCTCCCTCAGCACCTCAGATGGTTCTCCCTCAGTACCTCAGAAAGTGTTCCTCAGTACCTCAGATGGTTCTCCATCAGTACCTCAGAAAGTGTTCCCTCCATACCTCAGAAAGTGCTCCCTCCATACCTCAGAAAGTGCTCCCTCCATACCTCAGATAATGCTCCCTCAATTCCCCAGATAGTTCTCCCTCAGTACCTCAGAAAGTGCACTCTCAATACCTCAGAATGTTCTCCCTCAGTACTCCAAAATGTGTTCCCTCAGAACCTCAGAAAGTGTTCGCTCAATATCTCAGAAAGTGCTACCTCAATTCCTCAGTACATCTGAAATTGCTCCCTCAGTACATCAGAAAGTGACCCCTCAGTACATCAAAAAGTGCTCTCTTTATACCTCAGACAGTGCGACCTCAATACCTCATAATGTGCTCCCTCAGTACCACAGAAAGTGCTCCCTCACTATCTCAGAAAGTGCTCACTCAGTACCTTAGAAAGTGCTCTCTCAGCACCTCAGTCAGTGCTCCCTCAATACCTCAGAGGGCTCTCCCTCAGTACCTCAGGTAGTTCTCCCTCAATACCTCAAATATTTCTCCCTCAATACCTCAGAAAGTACTCCCACAGTACCTCAGATAGTTCTCCCTCAATTCCTCAGATAGTTCTCCCTCAGTACCTCAGATAGTTCTCCCTCAGTATCTCAAAGTGCTCCCTCAATACCTCAGAAAGTGCCCTCAATACCTCAGACAGTGCTCCCTAAGTACCACAGAAAGTTCTCCCGCAGCACCTCAGAAAATGCTCCGTCAGGACATCAGAAAGTGCTCCCTCAGTTCCGCAGATGGTTCTCCCTCAATACCTCAAATAGTTCTCCCTCAGTACCTCAGAAAGTGCTCACTTAATACCTCAGATAATTCTCCCTCAATTCCTCAGAATGTGCTCCCTCTATACTTCTGAAAGTGCTCCCTCAATACTCAGAAAGTGATCCCTCAATACCTCAGAAAGTTCTTCCTCAGCACATCAGAAAGTGCTCCCTCAATACCTCAGATAGTCTCCCTCAATACCTCAGAAAGTGATTCCTCAATCCCTCAGATACTGTTCCCTCAGTACCTCAGAAATTGCTCCCTCAATATTTCAGAAAGTTCACCCACTATACCTCAGATAATGCTCCCTCAATTCCTCAGATAGTGCTCCCTCAATATCTCAGATAATGGTCCCTCAATTCCTCAGATGTGCTCCCTCAATATCTCAGAATGTGCTCCCTTAGTACCTCACATAGTGTTCCCTCAATACCTCTGATAGTGCACCCTCAGTACCTCAGAAATTGCTCCCTCATACCACAGAATGTGCTCCATCAATTCCTCAGATAGTGATCCCTCAGTACCTCAGATAGCTCTCCCTCAGTACCTCAGAAAGTGATCCCTCAGTACCTCAGAAAGAACTCCATCAGTATCTCAAAAAGTGCTCTCTTAATACCTCAGACAGTGCTACCTCATTACCTCATAAAGTGCTCTCTCAGTACCTCAGATAGTGCTCCCTCAGTACCTCAGAAAGTTTTCCCTCAGGACCTCAGAAAGTGCTCTCTCAGCACGTCAGAAAGACCTCCCTCAGTACCCCAGAAACCGCCTCCTCAATAGCTCTCATGGCTCTCCCTCACTACCTCAGGTAGTTCTCCCTCAGTAACTCAGAAAGTGCTCCCTGAATACCTCAGAACGTACCACCTCAATACCTCTGACAGCGCTCCCTCAGTACCTCAGATAGTTCTCCCTCAGTCCCTCAGATAGTACTCCCGCAATACATCAGGAAGTGCTCCCTCAGTACCTCAAAAATGTTGCCTCATTTCCTCAGAAAGTGCTCCCTCTATACACCAGATAGTGCTCCCTCTGTACCTCAGAAAGTGCTCCCTCTGTACCTCAGAAAGCACTCCCTGAATACCTCAGGAAGTACCACCTCAATACCTCAGACAGCGCTCCCTCAGTACCTCAGATAGTTCTCCCTCAATACCTCAGGAAGTGCTCCCTCAATACCTCAGATACTTCTCCCTCAATACCTCAAAAGTGCTCCCTCAATATCTCAGAAGGTTCTCCATCAATACCTGCTCATGTGCTCCCTCAATACGTCTGAAAGTGATCCCACAGTACCTCAGAAAGTGCTCCCTCAGTACCCCACAAACTGCCCCCTCAATACCTCAGATGGCTCTCGCTCAGTACCTCAGGTAGATCTCCCTCAATACCTTCTGCAAATGTGTTGCTGGTCAAAGCACAGCAGGTCAGGCAGCATCTCAGGAATAGAGAATTCGACGTTTCGAGCATAAGCCCTTCATCAGGAATAAGAGAGAGAGAGCCAAGCCGGCTAAGATAAAAGGTAGGGAGGAGGGACTAGGGGGAGGGGCGATGGAGGTGGGATAGGTGGAAGGAGGTCAAGGTGAGGGTGATAGGCCGGAGTGGGGTGGGGGCGAGAGGTCAGGAAGAGGATTGCAGGTTAGGAGGGCGGTGCTGAGTTGAGGGAACCGACTGAGACAAGGTGGGGGGAGGGGAAATGAGGAAGCTGGAGAAATCTGAATTCATACCTTGTGGTTGGAGGGTTCCCAGGCGGAAGATGAGGCGCTCCTCCTCCAGCCGTCGTGTAGTTGTGTTCTGCCGGTGGAGGAGTCCAAGGACCTGCATGTCCTCGGTGGAGTGGGAGGGGGAAGTTAAAGTGTTGAGCCACGGGGTGATTGGGTTGGTTGGTTCGGGCGGCCCAGAGGTGTTCTCTGAAGCGTTCCGCAAGTAAGCGGCCTGTCTCACCAATATAGAGGAGGCCACATCGGGTGCAGCGGATGCAATAGATGATGTGTGTGGAGGTACAGGTGAACTTGTGGCGGATATGGAAGGATCCCTTGGGGCCTTGGAGGGAAGTGAGTGTGGAGGTGTGGGCGCAAGTTTTACATTTCCTGCGGTTGCAGGGGAAGGTGCCGGGGGTGGAGGTTGGGTTGGTGGGGGGTGTGGATCTGACAAGGGAGCTGTGATCTCCAGCATCTGCAGACCTCATTTTTTACTCCCTCAATACCTTAAATAGTTCTCCCTCAGTACCTCACAAAGTGCTCCCTTTATACCTCAGATAGTTCTCCCTCAATACCTCAAATACTTCTCCATCAGTACCTCAGAAAGGGCTTCCTCAATTCCTCAGTACACCTGAAATTGCTCACTCAGTACCTCAGAAAGTGCCCCCTCAGTATCTCAAAAAGTGCTCTCTTAATACCACAGACAGTGCTACCTCAATACCTCATAACGTGCTCTCTCGGTACCACAGATAGTGCACCCTCACTACCTCAGAAAGTGCTCCCTCAATCCCTCAAAAAGTGCTGCCTCAGTACCTCAGACAATAATCCCTCAATACCTCAGAAAGTGTTCTCTGAATATCTAAAAAAGTGCTCCGTCTATATCTCAGAAAGTGCTCCCTCAATCCTTCAGAAAGTCTCCCTCTGTATCTCAGAAAATGCTCCCTCAATACCTCAAGTGCTCCCTCAGTACCCCAGAAACTGCCTCCTCAACACCGCAGATGGCTCTCCCTCAGTACCTGAGGTATTTCTCCCTCAATACCTCAAATAATTCTCCCTCAGTACCTCACAACGTACTCCCTCAATACCTCAGATAGTTCTCCCTCAATACTTCAAATAGTTCTCCCTCAGTACCTCAGAATGTGCCCCATCAAAACCTCAGACAGTGCTCCCTCAATACCTCAGAAAGTGCTCCCTCAGTACATCAGAAAGTGATCCCACAGAACATCAGATAGTGCTCCCTCAGTACCTCAAATACTGCTCCCTCAGTACATCAGATAGTTCTCCCTCAGTACCTCTGATCATGCTCCCTCAATTCCTCAGATAGTGCTCCCTCATAACCTCAGACAGTGCTCCCCCAATAACCTCAGAAAGTGCTCTCTCAGTTCCTCAGAAAGTGCGACCACAATACATCAGAAAATGCTCCCGCAATACCTCAGATAGTGCGCCCTCAGTACCTCAGAAAGTGGTCCCTCAATACCTCAGAAAGTGCCCCATCAATACCTCTGACACTGCTCCCTCAGTACCTCAAAAAGTGCTCCCTCCGTACCTCAGAAAGAGCTCCCACAGTACCTCAGAAAATGTTCACTGAATGCCAGAGAAAGTGCTCCCTCAGTATCTCAAAAAGTGCTCCCACAATACCTTAGATAGTGATCCCTCAATACCTCAGAAAGTGCTCCCTCAGTACATCAGAAAGTGATCCCACAGAACATCAGATAGTGCTCCCTCAGTACCTCAAATACTGCTCCCTCAGTACTTCAGATAGTTCTCCCTCAGTACCTCTGATCATGCTCCCTCAATTCCTCAGATAGTGCACCCTCATAACCTCAGACAGTGCTCCCCCAATAACCTCAGAAAGTGCTCTCTCAGTTCCTCAGAAAGTGCGACCACAATACATCAGAAAATGCTCCCGCAATACCTCAGATAGTGCGCCCTCAGTACCTCAGAAAGTGGTCCCTCAATACCTCAGAAAGTGCCCCATCAATACCTCTGACACTGCTCCCTCAGTACCTCAAAAAGTGCTCCCTCCGTACCTCAGAAAGAGCTCCCACAGTACCTCAGAAAATGTTCCCTGAATGCCAGAGAAAGTGCTCCCTCAGTATCTCAAAAAGTGCTCCCACAATACCTTAGATAGTGATCCCTCAATACCTCAGAAAGTATTCCCTCAGTTCCTCAGAAAGTGTTCCCTCAGTACCTCAGAAAATGCTCCCTCAATACCTCAAAGTGCTCCCTCAACACCTCAGATGGTTCTCCCTCAACACCTCAGATAGTTCTCCATCAATACCTCAGATTGTTCTCCCCCAGTACGTCAGATAGTGCTCTCTCAATACTCAGAAAGTGCTCCCCCAGTACCCCAGAATGTGCTCCCTCAGTTCCTCAGAAAGTGCTCCCTCAATACCACAGATAATGCTCCCTTCAATTCCCCAGATAGTTCTCCCTCAGTACCTCAGGAAGTGCTTCCTCAATTCCTCAGTACAGCTGAAATTGCCCCCTAGTACCTCAGAAAGTGCCCCCTCGGTATCTCAAAAAGCGCTCTCTTAATACCACAGACAGTGCTACCTCAATATCTCATAAAGTGCTCTCTCGGTACCACAGATAGTACTCCCTCAGTACCTCAGATAGTTCTCCCTCAATACCTCAGATAGTTCTACCTCAGTACCTCAGATAGTGCTCCCTCAATACCTCAGACAGTGTCCCCTCAATACCTCAGACAGTTCTCCCTCAGTCCCTCAGAAAATGCTCCGGCAATATCTCAGAAAGTGTTCCCTCAATACGTCAGAAAGCGCTCCCTCAATACCTCAGAAAGTGCTCCCTCAGTACCTCAGATAGTTCTCCCACAAAACCTCAGATAGTTCTCCCTCAGTACCTCAGGTATTTCTCCCCCAAGACCTCAGACAGTGTTCACTCAATACCTCAGACCGTGCTCCCTCAGTACCTCAGATTATGCTCCCTCAATTCCACTGCTAGTTCTCCCTCAGTACCTCAGAAAGTGCTCCCTAAATACCTCATGTAGTGCTCCCTCAATACCTCAGATAGTGCTCCATCAATACCTCAGAAAGTGCTCACTCAGTACGTCAGAAAGTGCTCCCTCAGTACATCAGAAAGTGCTCCCTCATAACCTCAGATAGTGTCCCCCAATAACCTCAAAAAGCGCTCTCTCAGTAACTCAGAAAGTGCTTCCTCATTACTTCAGAAAGTGCTACCACAATACCTCAGATAGTGCTCCCCCAATACCTCAGAAAGTACTCCCTCAGAACCTCAGATAGTTCTCCCTAAGTACCTCAGAAAGTGCTCCATGAATACCTCAGAAAGTGCCACCTCAATACCTCAGACAGTGCTCCCTCAGCACCTCATAAAGTGCTCGCTCAGCACCTCGGATCGTTCTCCCTCAGTACCTCAGAAAGTGTTCCCTCAACACCTCAGAAAATGCTCACACAATATCTCAGATAGATCTCCCTCAATACATGTTAAAGTGCTCCCTCAATACGACTGAAAATGATCCCACAATACCTCAGAAAGTGATACCTCAGATAGTGCTCCCACAATACCTCAGATAGTGATCCCTCAGTACCTCAGAAAGTGCACTCGCAGTACCTCAGAAATGCTCCCTCAAAACCTCAGAAAGTGTTCCTCAGTTCCTCAGAAAGTGCTCCCTCAGTACCTCAGAAAGTGCTCCCTCAGTACCTCAGCCAGTGCTCTCTCAGTACTCAGAAATGCTCCCTCAAAACCTCAGAAAGTGTTCCTCAATTCCTCAGAAAGTGCTCCCTCAGTACCTCAGATAGTTCTCCCTCAATACCTCAAATATTCTCTGACAATACCTCAAATAGTACTCCCTCAGTACCTCAGAAAGTGCTCTCTTAATACCTCAGACACTGCTACCTCATAAAGTGATCTCTCGGCACGTCAGATGGTGCTCCCTCAGTATCTCAGAAATTGCTCACTCAGTACCTCAGAAAGTGTTCCCTCTGTACCTCAGAAAGTGCTCCCTCAGTACCCCAGAAACTGCCTCCTCAATACCTCAGATTGCTCTTGCTCAGTACCCCAGGTAGTTCTCCCTCAATACCTCAAATAGTTCTCCCTCAGAACCTCACAAAGTGCTCCCTCAGTACCTCAGATAGTTCCCCCTCAATACCTCAAATAGTTCTTCCTCAGTAACTCAGAAAGTACTCCCGTAATTCCTCAGAAAGTGTCCCCTCAATACCTCAGACAAT
This sequence comes from Hemiscyllium ocellatum, assembly GCF_020745735.1. Taxonomy (NCBI): domain Eukaryota; kingdom Metazoa; phylum Chordata; class Chondrichthyes; order Orectolobiformes; family Hemiscylliidae; genus Hemiscyllium; species Hemiscyllium ocellatum. Next base: position 10,961 of record NW_026867754.1, read on the forward strand.
GCTCCCCCAGTACCGCATAAAGTGCTCCCTCAGTACCTCAGAAAGTGCTTCCTCAGTATCTCAGAAAGTGCTCCCACAATTCCTCAGATAGTTCTCCCTCAGTACCTCAGAAAGTGTTCCCTGAATACCTCAGAACGTACCACCTCAATACCTCTGATAGCGCTCCCTCTGTACCTTCTATAGTTCTCCCTCAGTCCCTCAGATAGTGCTCCCTCAATACCTCAAAGTGCTCCCTCAGTACCTCAGAAAGTGTTCCCTCAGTACATCAGAATAGCTCCCACAATACCTCAGAAAGTGCTCCCACAATACATCAGAAAGTGCTCCCTCAATACCTCAGAAAATGCTCCCTCAATACCTCAGATAGATCTCCCTCAGTACCTGTTAAAGTGCTCCATTAATATGTCTGAAAGTACTCCCTCAATACGTCTGAAAGTGATCCCTCAATACCTCAGATAGTGCTCCCACAATTACTCAGGTAGTGATCCCACAGTACCTCAGAATGTGCTCTCTCAGTACTCAGAAATGCTCCCTCAAAACCTCAGAAAGTGTTCCTCAGTTCCTCAGAAAGTGCTCCCTCAGTACCTAAGATAGTTCTCCCACAATACCTCAAATAATACTTCCTCAGTACCTCAGAAAGTGCTCGCTCAATACCTCAGAAAGTGCCCCCTCAATACCTCAGACAGTGCCCCCTCAATACCTCAGACAGTGCTCCCTCAATACCTCAGACAGTGCTCCCTCCATACCTCAGAAAGTGCTCCCTCAGTAACTCAGATAATGCTCCCTCAATTCCCCAGATAGTTCTCCCTCAGTACCTCAGAAAGTGTTCCCTCAGTACCTCAGAAAATGTTCCCTCAGTACCTCAGAAGGTGCAACCTCAATTCCTCAGGACATTGGAAATTGCTCCCTCAGTACTTCAGTAAGTGCCCCCTCAGTACCTCAAAAAGTGCTCTCTTAATACCTCAGACAGTGCTACCTCATTACCTCATAAAGTGCTCTCCTTACTTCAGATAGTGCTCCCTCAGTGCCTCAGAAAGTGTTCCCACAGTACCTCAGAAAGTGCTCCCTCAATACCCCAGAAACTGCCTCCTCAATACCTCAGATGGCTCTCGCTCAGTACCTCAGGTAGTTATCCCTCAATACCTCAAATAGTTCTCCCTCAGTACCTCACAAAGTGCTCCCTTAGTACACCAGATAGTTCTCCCTCAATACCTCAAACAGTTCTCCCTCATACCTGACAAAGTGCTCTCTCAATACCTTAGATAGTTCTCCCTCAATGCCTCAAATAGTTCTCCGTCAGTAACTCAGAAAGTGCTCCCTCAATACCTCAGAAAGTGCCCCCTCAATACCTCAGAGAGTGCTCCCTCAGTACCTCATAAAGTGCTCCCTCAGTATCTCAGAAAGTGCTCTCTCAGTATATCAGAAAGTGCTCCCTCAGTACATCAGAAAGTGCTCCCTCAGTACCTCAGAAAGTGCTCCCTCAATACCTGATAATGTGCTCCCTCAATACCTGATAATGTGCTCCCTCAGTATCTCAGAACGTGCTCCCTCAGTACATCAGAAAGTGCTCCCTCAATACCTCAGATAGTTCTCCCTCAAAACCTCAGGTATTTCTCCCTCAGTACCTCAGGTATTTCTCCCTCAGTACCTCAGACAGTGTTCACTCAATACCTCAGACCGTGCTGCCTCAGTACCACAGAAAGTGCACGCTCAATACCTCAGAAAGTGCTCCCTCAATACCTCAGATTATGCTCCCTCAATTCCCCTGCTAGTTCTCCCACAGTACCTCAGAAAGTGCTCCCTAAATACCTCAAGTAGTGCTCTCTCAATAGCTCAGATAGTGCTCCCTCAATAACTCAGAAAGTGCTCGCTCAGTACATCAGAAAGTGCTCCCTCAATACTTCAAGAATGCTGCCTCAGTTCCTCAGAAAGTGCTCCTTCATAACCTCAGATAGTGTCCCCCAATAACCTCAGAAAACGCTCTCTCAGTAACTCAGAAAGTGCTTCCTCATTACCTCAGAAAGTGCTACCACAATACCTCAGAAAGTGCTACCACAATACCTCAGATAGTGCTCCCTCAGAACCTCAGATAGTTCTCCCTAAGTACCTCAGAAAGTGCTCTGTGAATACCTCAGAAAGTGCCAACTCAATATCTCAGACAGTGCTCCCTCAGCACCTCATAAAGTGCTCCCTCAGCACCTCAGAAAGTGTTTCCTCAATACCTCAGAAAGTTCTCCCTCAATACATGTTAAAGTACTCCCTCAAAACGTCTGAAAGTGCTCCCACAATACCTCAGAAAGTGATACCTCAATACCTCAGAAAGTCCTACCTCAGATAGTGCTCCCACAATACCTCAGATAGTGCTCCCTCAGTACCTCAGAAAGTGCTCCCTCAGTACCTCAGAGAGTGCTCCCTCAGTACATCAGAAAGTGTTCCCTGAATACCTCAGAACGTACCACCTCAATACCTCTGATAGCGTTCCCTCAGTACCTTCTATAGTTCTCCCTCAGTCCCTCAGATAGTACTCCCTCAGTACCTCATAAAGTGCTCCCTCAGTACCTCAGAAAGTGCTCCCTCAATACGTCAGAAAGTGCTCACGCAATATCTCAGATAGTTCTCCCTCAATACCTGTTAAAGTGCTGCATTAATACGTCTGAAAGTGCTCCCTCAATACTTCTGAAAGTGATCTCTCAATACCTCAGAAAGTCCTACCTCAGTACCTCAGATAGTGCTCCCACAATTACTCAGGTAGTGATCCCTCAGTTCCTCAGCCTGTGCTCTGTCAGTACTCAGAAATGCTCCCTCAAAACCTCAGAAAGTGTTCCTCAATTCCTCAGAAAGTGCTCCCTCAGTACCTCAGATGGTTCTCCCTCAATACCTCAAATAGTTCTCCCTCAATACCTCAGAAAGTGCTCCCCCCTCAATACCTCAGACAGTGCCCCCTCAATACCTCAGACAGTGCTCCCTCCATACCTGAGAAGGTGCTCCCTCAGTACCTCAGATAATGCTCCCTCAATTCCCCAGATAGTTCTCCCTCAGCACCTCAGAAAGTGTTCCCTCAGTACCTCAGAAAATGTTCTCTCAATACCTCAGAAATTGCAACCTCAATTGCTCAGTACATCTGAAATTGCTCCCTCAGTACCTCAGTAAGTGCCCCCTATGTACCTCAGATGGCTCTCGCTCAGTACCCAAGGTAGTTCTCCCTCAATACCTCAAATAGTTCTCCCTTAGTATCTCACAAAGTGCCCCACCTCAGACAATTCTCCCCCAGTACCTCATAAAGTGCTCCCCCAGTACCTCAGAAAATGCTCCCACAGTACCTCAGACAGTTTCCCTCAATCCCTCAAATACTTCTCCCTCAGTACCTCAGAAAGTTCTTCCACAATTCCTCAGATAGTTCTCCCTCAGTACCTCAGATAGCTCTCCCTCAATACCTCAGATAGTTCTCGCTCAACAACTCAGAAAGTGCTCCCTCAATACCTCAGAAAATGACCCTTCAATATCTCAGATAGTTCACCCTCAATACCTCAGAAAGTGCTCCCTCAGTACCTCAGACAATGATCCCTCAATACCTCAGAAAGTGCTCTCTCAATATCTAAAAAAGTGCTCCCTCTATATCTCAGAAAGTGCTCCCTCAATCCCTCTGAAAGTGCTCCCTCAGTGCCCCAGAAACTGCCTCCTCAGTACCTCAGATGGCTCTCCCTTAGTACCTGATGTAGTTCTCCCTCAATACCTCAAATAGTTCTCCCTTAGTATCTCACAAAGTGCTCCCTCAGTACCTCAGATAGTTGTCCCTCAGTACCTCAAAAATGCTGCCTCAGTACCTCAGAAAGTGCTCCCACAATACCTCAGATCATGTTCCCTCAATACCTCAGACAGTGCTCCCTCAGTTACTCAGAACGTGCTCCCTCAATATCTCAAAGTGCCCCCTCAATACCTCAGACAGTGCTCCCACTGTACCTCAGAAAGTGCTCCCTCAGTACATCAGAAAGTGCTCCCTCAGTACATCAGAAAGAACTCCCACAGTACCTCAGAAAATACTCCCTGATTACCAGAGAATGTGCTCCCTCAGTATCTCAAAAAGTGCTCCCACAATACCTTAGATAGTGATTCCTCAGTACCGCAAAAAGTGCTTGCTCAATACCTCAGAAAATGCTCCCTCAACACCTCAGATGATTCTCCCTCAGTACCTCAGATAGTTCTCCATCAATACCTCAGATAGTTCTCCCTCAGTACCTCAGGAAGTGCTTCCTCAATTCCTCAGTACATCTCAAATTGCTCCCTCTGTACCTCAGACATTGCCCCCTCGGTATCTCAAAAAGTGCTCTCTTAATACCACAGACAGTGCTACCTCAATACCACACAAAGTGCTCTCTCAGTACCACAGATAGTGCTCCCTCACTACATCAGAATGGGCTCCCTCAATATCTCAGAAAGTGCTCACACAGTACCTTCGAAAGTGCTCCCTTACTACCTCAGAACGAGCTCCCTCAATCCGTCAGAAAGTGCTGCCTCAGTACCTCAGATAATGCTCCCTCAATATCTCAGAAAGTGCTCCCACAGTATCTCAGAAAGTGTTCCTTCAATCCCTGAGAAAGTGCTCCCTCTGTGCCTCAGAAAATGCTCCCTCTGTACCCCAGAAACTGTCTCCTCAATACCTCAGATGGCTCTCCCTCAGTACCTCAGGTAGTTCTCCCTCAATACCTCAAATAGTTCTTCCTCAGTACCTGACAAAGTGCTCCCTTAGTACCTCAGATAGTTCTCCCTCAGTACCTCAAATAGTTCTCCCTCAGTACCTCAGAAAGTGCCCCCTCAATACCTCAGAAAGTGATCCCTCAGTACCTCAGAAAGTGCTCCCTCAGTACATCAGAAAGTGCTCCCTCAGTACATCAGAAAGTGCTCCCTCAATACCTCAGATTGTTCTCCCTCAGTACCTCAAATAGTGCTCCCTCAGTACCTCAGAAAGTGCTCCCTCAATACCTCAAGAATGCTGCCTCAGTTCATCAGAAAGTGCTCCCTCATAACCTCAGACAGTGCTCCCCCTAAACCTCAGAAACCTCTCTCAATACCTCAGAATATGCTTCCTCTAATTCTCAAATAGTTCTCCCTCAGGACCTCAGTAAGTGTTCCCTCAATACCTCAGAAAGTGCTCGCTCAGTTCCTCAGAAAGAGTTCCCTCAATACCTCAGATAGTGCTCCCTCAATACCTCAGATAGTTCTCCCTCAATACCTCAGAAAGTGCCCCTCAATACCTCAGATAGTGCTCCCTCAATACCTCAGGTAGTGCTCCCTCAGTACATCAGAAAGTGCTCCCTCAATACCTCAAGAATGCTGCCTCAGTTCACCAGAAAGTGCTCCCTCATAACCTCAGACATTGCTCCCCCTAAACCTCAGAAAGTGCTCTCTCAGTAACTCCGAAAATGCTTCCTCATTACTTCAGAAAGTGCTACCACAATACCTCAGACAGTGCTCCTTCAGCACCTCATAAATTGCTCCCTCAGTACCTCAGGAAGTGCTCCCATGGTACATCAGAAGGAGCTCCCACAATACATCAGAAAGTGCTTCCTCAATACCTCAGATAGTGATCCCTCAGTACCTCAGATAGTGATCCCTCAGTACCTCAGACAGTGCTCTCTCAGTACCTCAGCAATGCTCCCTCAAAACCTCAGAAAGTGTTCATTTCCTCAGAAAGTGCTCCCTCAGTACCTCAGAAAATGCTCCCTGAATACATCAGAAAGTGCCCGCTCAATACCTCAGAAAGTGCTCTCTCAATACCTCAGAAAGTGCCCGCTCAATTCCCCAGATATTTCTCCCTCAATACCTCAGAAAGGGCTCCCTCAGTACCTCAGAAAGTGTTCCCTCAATACTTCAGATCGTTCTCCATCAGTACCTCAGAAAATGCTCCCTCATTGCCTCTGACAGTGCTCCCTCAATACCTCAGAAAATGCTCTCTCAGTACCTCAGAAAATGCTCCCTCATTGCCTCTGACAGTGCTCCCTCAATACCTCAGAAAATGCTCTCTCAGTACCACAGAAAGTGCACCCTCAATACCTCAGATAAGGCTCCCTCAATTCCCCAGATCGTTCTCCCTCAGTACCTCAGAAAATGCTCCCTCAATACCTCAGAAAGTGCTGCCTCAATTCCTCTGAAAGTGCTCCCTCAGTACCCCAGAACCTGCCTCCTCAATATCTCAGATGGCTCTCCCTCAGTTCATCAGGCAGTTCGCCTTCAATGCCTCAAATAGTTCTCCCTCAGTACCTCACAAAGTGTTCCTTTAGTACCTCCAATAGTTCTCCCTCAATACTTCAAATAGTTCTCCATCGGTACCTCAGAAAGTGATCCCTCAGTACCTCAAAAGGTTCTCTCTTAATACCTCAGACAGTGCTACCTCAATACCCCATAAAGTGCTCTCTCGGTACCTCAGATAGTGATCCCTCAATATCTCAGATAGTTCAACCTCAATACCTCAAAGTGCTCCTGCAATATGTCAGATCGTATTCCCTCAGTACCTCAAATACTTCTCCCTCAGTACCTCAGAAAGTGCTCCCTCAGTACATCAGAAAGTGCCCCTCAATACCTCAGACAGCGCTCCCTCAGTAACTCAGAAAGAGCTCCCTCAGTACCGCAGGTAGTTCTCCCTCAATACCTCAGATAGTTCTCCCTCAATACCTCAGAAAGTGCTAACTCAATACCTCAGAAAGTGCCCCCTCAGTACCTCAGGTAGTTCTCCCTCAATACCTCAAATACTTCTCCCTCAGTACCTCAGAAAGTGCTAACTCAGTACATCAGAAAGTGCTCCCTCAGTACATCAAATAGTGCTCCCTCAGTTCATCAAATAGTGCTCCCTCAATACCTCAAGAATGCTGCCTCAGTTCTTCAGAAAGTGCTCCCTCATAACCTCAGACAGTGTTCCCCAATAACCTTAGAAAGTGCTCTCTCAGTACCTCAGAAAGTGCTCCCACAATACCTCAGAGTGCTCCCTCAATACCTCAGAACGTGCTCCCTCAATACCTCAGAAAATGCTACCTCAATATCTCAGATAGTTCAAACTCAATACCTGAGAAAGTGCTCCCGCAATACGTCAGATTGTATTCCCTCAATACCTCAAATACTTCTCCCTCAGTACCTCAGAAAGTGCTCCCTCAGGACATCAGAAAGTGCCCCTCAATACCTCAGACAGCGCTCCCTCAGTAACTCAGAAAGAGCTCCCACAGTACATCAGAAAGTGCCCCCTCAATACCTCAGATAGTTCTTCCTCAATTCCTCAGAAAGTTCTCCCTCAATTCCTCAGATAGTCCTCCCTCAATACCTCAGATCATTCTCCTCAATACCTCTGACAGTGCTCCCTCAATACATCAGAAAATGCTCTCTCAGGACCTCAGAATGTGCTCCCTCAGTACCTCAGAATGTGCTCCCTCAATTCCCCAGATAGTTCTCCCACAGTACCACAGAAAGTGCTACCTCAATTCCTCTGAAACTGCTCCCTCAGTACCACAGAAACTGCATCCTCAATATCTCAGATGGCTCTCCCTCAGAACCTCAGGTAGTTCTCCCTCAATACCTCAAATAGTTCTCCCTCAGTTCCTCAGAAAGTGTTCCCTCAATACCTCAGGAAGTGCTACCTCAATTCCTCATAAAGTACTTCCTCAGTGCCTCAGAAAGTGCTCTCTCAGCACCTCAGAAAGAGCTCCCTCAATACCCCAGAAACTGCCTCCTCAATACCTCAGATGGATCTCCCTCAGTACCTCAGGTAGTTCGCCTTCAATGCCTCAAATAGTTCTCCCTCAGTACCTCACAAAGTGCTCCTTTAGTACCTCAGATAGTTCTCCCTCAATACCTCAAATAGTTCTCTCTCAGCACCTCAGAAAGTGCTCCCTCAATTCCTCAGATAGTTCTCCCTCAGTACCTCAGATAGTTCTCCCTCAGTACCTCAAAAGCTGCTCTCTTAATACCTCAGACAGTGCTACCTCAATACCTCATAAAGTGCTCTCTCGGTACCTCAGATAGTGTTCCCTCAATACCTCAGAAAGTGCTCCCTCAATACCTCAGAAAATGCACCCTCAATATCTGAGATAGTTCAACCTCAATACCTCATAAAGTGCTCCCGCAATACCTCAGATCGTATTCCCTCAATACCTCAAATACTTCTCCGTCAGTACCTCAGAAAGTGCTAACTCAGTACATCAGATAGTGCTCCCTCAATACCTCAAGAATGCTGCCTCAGTTCCTCATAAAGTGCTCCCTCTATACCTCAGACAGTGCTCCCTCATAACCTCAGACAGTGTTCCCCAATAACCTCAGAAAGCGCTCTCTCAGTACCTCAGAAAGTGCTCCCTCAGTACCTCAGAAAGTGCTCCCACAATACCTCAGATAGTTCTCCCTCAGTACCTCAGATAGTTCTCCCTCAGTACCTCATAAAGTGCTCCCTCAGTACCTCAGAAAGTGATCCCTCAGTACGTCAAAAGGTGCTCTCTTAATACCTCAGACAATGCTACCTCAATACCTCATAAAGTGCTCTCTTGGTACCTCAGATAGTGCTCCCTCAAAACCTCAGAAAGCGCTCCCTCAATACCTCAGAAAATGCTCCCTCAATATCTCAGATAGTTCAACCTCAATACCTCATAAAGTACTCCCGCAATACGTCAGATCGTATTCCCTCAATACCTCAAATACTTCTCCCTCAGTACCTCAGAAAGTGCTCCCTCAGAACATCAGATAGTGCCCCTCAATACCTCAGACAGCGCTCCCTCAGTAACTCAGAAAGTGCTCCCACACTACCTCAGAAAGTGCCCCCTCAGTACCTCAGATATTTCTCCCTCAATACCTCAGAAAGTGCTCCTTAATCCCTCAGATAGTTCTCCCTCAATACCTCAGATCGTTCTCCCTCAGTACCGCAGAAAATGCTCCCTCAATGCCTCTGACAGTGCTCCCTCAATACCTCAGAAAATGCTCTCTCAGTATCACAGAAAGTGCTCCCTCAATACCTCAGATAATGCTCCCTCAATTCCCCAGATAGTTCACCCTCAGTACCTCAGAAAATGCTCCCTCAATCCCTCAGAAATTGCTACCTCAATTCCTCTGAAATTGCTCCCTCAGTACCCCAGAAACTGCCTCCTCAATATCTCATATGGCTCTCCCTCAGTACCTCAGGTAGTTCATCCCTCAATACCTCAAATAGTTCTCCCTCAGTACCTCAGAAAGTGCTCCCTCAATACCTCAAAGTGTTCCCACTGTAACTCAGAAAGTGCTCCCTCAATACCTCATAAAGTACTTCCTCAGTGCCTCAGAAAGTGCTCTCTCAGCACCTCAGTAAGTGCTCCCTCAGTACCCCAGAAACTGCCTCCTCAATACCTCAGATGGCTCTCCCTCAGTGCCTCAGGTAGTTCACCTTCAATGCCTCAAATAGTTCTCCCTCAGTACCTCACAAAGTGCTCCTATAGCACCTCAGATAGTTCTCCCTCAATACCTCAAATAGTTCACCCTCAGTACCTCAGAAAGTGCTCCCTCAGTACCTTAGAAAGTGATCCCTCAGTTCCTCAAAGGTTGCTCTCTTAATACCTCAGACAGTGCTACCTCAATACCTCAGAAAATGCTCGCTCAATATCTCAGATAGTTCAAACTCAATACCTCATAAAGTGCTCCCGCAATACCTCAGATCGTATTCCCTCAATACCTCAAATACTTCTCCCTCAGTACCTCAGAAAGTGCTAACTCAGTACATCAGATAGTGCTCCCTCAGTACATCAAATAGTGCTCTCTCAATACCTCAAGAATGCTGCCTCAGTTCTTCAGAATGTGCTCTCTCTATACCTCAGATAGTGCTCCCTCAATAACTCAGAAAGTGCTCCCTCATAACCTCAGACAGTGTTCCCCAATAACCTTAGAAAGTGCTCTCTCAGTACCTCAGAAAGTGCTCCCACAATACCTCAGATAGTGCTCCCTCAATACCTCAGAAAATGCTCCCTCAATATCTCAGATAGTTCAAACTCAATACCTCAGAAAGTGCTCCCGCAATACGTCAGATTGTATTCCCTCAATACCTCAAATACTTCTCTCTCAGTACCTCAGAAAGTGCTCCCTCAGGACATCAGAAAGTGCCCCTCAATACCTCAGACAGCGCTCCCTCAGTAACTCAGAAAGAGCTCCCACAGTACCTCAGAAAGTGCCCCCTCAGTACCTCAGAAAGTTCTCCCTCAATCCCTCAGATAGTTCTCCCTCAATCCCTCAGATCGTTCTCCCTCAGTACCTCAGAAAATGCTCCCTCAATACCTCAGATAATGCTCCCTCAATTCCCCAGATAGTTCTCCCACAGTACCACAGAAAGTGCTACCTCAATTCCTCTGAAAGTGCTCCCTCAGTACCTCAGAAACTGCCTCCTCAATATCTCAGATGGCTCTCCCTCAGAACCTCAGGTAGTTCTCCCTTAGTACTCAGAAAGTTTTCCCTCAATACCTCAGGAAGTGCTACCTCAATTCCTCAGTACATCTGAAATTGCTCCCTCTGTACCTCAGAAAGAGCTCCCTCAATACCCCAGAAACTGCCTCCTCAATACCTCAGATGGCTCTCCCTCAGTACCTCAGGTAGTTCGCCTTCAATGCCTCAAATAGTTCTCCCTCAGTACCTCATAAAGTGTTCCTTTAGTACCTCAGATAGTTCTCCCTCAATACCTCAAATAGTTCTCCCTCAGTACCTCAGAAAGTGCTCCCTCAATTCCTCAGAAAGTTCTCCCTCAGTACCTCAGATAGTTCTCCCTCAGTACCTCATAAAGTGCTCCCTCAGTACCTCATAAATTGATCCCTCAGTACCTCAAACGTTGCTCTCTTAATACCTCAGACAGTGCTCCCTCATAACCTCAGAGAGTGTTCCCCAATAACCTCAGAAAGCGCTCTCTCAGTACCTCAGAAAGTGCTTCCTCACTCCCTCAGAAAGTGCTCCCACAATACCTCAGATAGTGCACCCTCAGTACCTCAGAAAGTGATCCCTCAGTACCTCAAAAGCTGCTCTCTTAATACCTCAGACAGTGCTACCTCAATACCTCATAAAGTGCTCTCTCGGTACCTCAGATAGTGCTCCCTCAAAACCTCAGAAAGCGCTCCCTCAATACCTCAGAAAATGCTCCCACAATATCTCAGATAGTTCAACCTCAATACCTCATAAAGTGTTCCCGCAATACGTCAGATCGTATTCCCTCAATACCTCAAATACTTCTCCCTCAGTACATCAGAAAGTGCCCCTCAATACCTCAGACAGCGCTCCCTCAGTAACTCAGAAAGTGCTCCCTCAGTAACTCAGAAAGTGCTCCCACAGTACCTCAGAAAGTGCCACCTCAGTACCTCAGGTAGTTCTCCCTCAATACCTCAGAAAGTGCTCCCTCAATCCCTCAGATTGTTCTCCCTCAATCCCTCAGATAGTTCTCCCTGAGTACCTCAGAAAATGCTCCCTCAATACCTCTGACAATGCTCCCTCAATACCTCAGAAAGTGCTATATCAATTCCTCTGAAAGTGCTCCCTCAGTACCCCAGAAACTGCCTCCTCAGTATCTCAGATGGCTCTCCCTCAGTACCTCGAGTAGCTCTCCCTCAATACCTCAAATAGTTCTCCCTCAGTACATCAGAAATTGCTCCCTCAATTCCTCAGATAGTTCTCCCTCAGTACCTCAGATAGTTCTCCCTCAGTTCCTCAGAAAGTGCTCCCTCAATACCTCAGAAAGTGATCCCTCAGTTCCTCAAACGTTGCTCTCTTAATGCCTCAGACAGTGCTCCCTCAATACCTCAGATCGTATTCCCTCAATACCTCAAATACTTCTCCCTCAGTACATCAGATAGTGCTCCCTCGATACCTCAAGAATGCTGCCGCAGTTCCTCAGAAAGTGCTCCCTCATAACCTTAGACAGTGTCCCCCAATAACCACAGAAAGCGCTCTCTCAGTACCTCAGAAAGTGCTTCCTCACTCCCTCAGATAGTGCACCCTCAGTACCTCAGAAAGTGTTGCCACAATACCTCAGACAGTTCTCCCCCAGAACCTTGTAAAGTGCTCCCTCAGTACCTCAGAAAGTGATCCCTCAGTACCTCAAAAGCTGCTCTCTTAATACCTCAGACAGTGCTACCTCAATACCTCATAAAGTGCTCTCTCGGTTCCTCAGATAGTGCTCCCTCAATACCTCAGAAAATGCTCCCTCAATATCTCAGATAGTTCAACCTCAATACCTCATAAAGCGCTCCTGCAATACGTCAGATCGTATTCCCTCAATACCCCAAATACTTCTCCCTCAGTACCTCAGAAAGTGTTCCCTCAGTACCTCAGATAATGCTCCCTCAATTCCCCAGATAGTTCAACCTCAGTACATCAGAAAGTGCCCCTCAATTCCTCAAACAGCGCTCCCTCAGTAACTCAGAAAGAGCTCTCACAGTTCCTCAGAAAGTGCCCCCTCAGTACCTCAGGTAGTTCTCCCACAGTACCTCAGAGCGTTCTCCCTCAGTACCTCAGAAAATGTTCCCTCAATACCTCTGACAGTGCTCCCTCAATACCTCAGAAAATGCTCTCTCAGTCTCTCAGAAAGTGCCCCTCAATTCCTCAAACAGCGCTCCCTCAGTAACTCAGAAAGAGCTCTCACAGTTCCTCAGAAAGTGCCCCCTCAGTACCTCAGGTAGTTCTCCCTCAATACCTCAGATAGTTCTTCCTCAATACCTCAGAAAGTGCTCCCTCAATCCCTCAGATCGTTCTCCCTCAATACCTCAGAAAATGCTCCCTCAAAACCTCAGAAAATGCTCCCTCGATACCTCAGAAAATGCTCCCTCAATACCTCAGAAAGTGTTCCCTCAACACCTCAGAAAGTGCTACCTCAATTCCTCTGAAAGTGCTCCCTCAGTACCCCAGAAACTGCATCCTCAATATCTCAGATGGCTCTCCCTCAGTACCTCAGGTAGTTCTCCCTCAATACCTCAAATAGTTCTCCCTCAGTACCTCAGAAAGTGTTCCCTCAATACCTCAGGAAGTGCTACCTCAATTCCTCATAAAGTACTTCCTCAGTGCCTCAGAAAGTGCTCTCTCAGCACCTCAGAAAGTGCTCCCTCAGTACCCCAGAAACTGCCTCCTCAATACCTCAGATGCCTCTCCCTCAGTACCTCAGGTTGTTCGCCATCAATGCCTCAAATAGTTCTCCCTCAGTACATCACAAACTGCTCCTTTAGTACCTCAGATAGTTATCCCTCAATACCTCAAATAGTTCTCCCTCAGTACCTCAGAAAGTGCTCCCTCAATTCCTCAGATATTTGCCCCTCAGTACCTCAGATAGTTCTCGCTCAGTACCTCAAAAAGTGCTCCCTGAATTCCTCAGAAAGTGCCAACTCAATACCTGAGTCAGTGCTCCCTCAGCACCTCAGAAAGTGCTCCCTCAATACCACAGAAATTGCTCCCTCAATATTTCAGATGATTCTCCCTCAATACCTCAGAAAATGCTCACTCAATATCTCAGATAGTTCTCCCTCAATACGTCTGAAAATGCTCCCTCAATACCTCAGAAAGTGATCCCTCAATCACTCAGATAGTGCTGCCTCAATATTTCAGATAGTTCTCCCTCAGTACCTCAGATAGTGCTCCTTCAATACCTCAGAAAGTGCTCCCTCAATACTTGCGAAGGTGCTCCCTCAATTCTTCAGATAGTTCTCCCTCAGTACCTCAGATAATGCTCCCTCAATTCCTCAGATAGTTCTCCCTCAATACCACAGGTAGTGCTCCCTCAGTACCTCAGAAAATGCTCCCTCAATACCTCTGACAGTGCTCCCTCAATACCTCAGAAAGTGCTACCTCAATTCCTCAGTACATCTGAAATTGTTCCCTCAGTACCTCAGTAAGTGCCCCCTCAGTACCTCAAAATGTGCTCTCTTAATACCTCAGACAGTGCTACCTCAATACCTCATAAAGTGCTCCCTCAGTACTTCAGAAACTGCTCCCTCAGAGCCTAAAAAAGGGCTCTCTCAATACCTCAGAAAGTGCTCCCTCAATATCTCAGGTTGTTCTCCCTCAGTACCACAGAAAGTGCTCCCTCAATACCTCAGACAGTCCTACCCCAGGACCTCAGATTCTGCTCGCTAAATACCTCAGAATGTGATCCCTCAATACCTCAGAAAGTCCTACCTCAGTACCTCAGATAGTGCTCCCACAATACCTCAGATAGTGCTCCCTCAGTACCTCAGAAAATGCTCCCTGAATACCTCAGAAAGTGCTCCCTCAATACCTCAGAAAGTGTTCCCTCAATACCTCAGAAAGTGCTACCTCAATACCCCAGAATGTGCTCCCTCAATTCCTCAGTACATCTGAAATTGTTCCCTCAGTACATCAGTAAGTGCCCCCTCAGTACCTCAAAAAGTGCTCTCTTAATACCACAGACAGTGCTACCTCATTACCTCATAACGTGCTCCCTCAGTACTTCAGAGAGAGCTCCCTCAAAACGTCAGAAAGTGCTCCCTCAAAATCTCAGAAAGTGCTCCCTCAGTACCCCAGAAACTGCCTCCTCATTACCTCAGATGGCTCTCGATCAGTACCTCAGGTAGTTCTCCCTCAATAACTCACATAGTTCTCCCTCAATACCTCAGAAAGTGCTCCCTCAATTCCTCAGACAGTGCTCCCCCAGTAACTCATAAAGTGCTCCCTCAGTACCTCAGATAGTTCTCCCTCAATACGTCAAATAGTTCTCCCTCAATACCTCAGATAGTTCTCCCTCAATACCTCAGAAAGTGCTCCCTCAATTCCTCAGATATTTCTCCCTCAGTACCTCAGATAGTTCTTCCTCAGTTCCACAGAAATTGCCCCCTCAATACCTCAGACAGTGCTCCCTCAGTACCTCAGACAGTGCTCCCTCAGTACCTCAGATAGTTCTCCCCAATACCTCAAATAGTTCTCCCTCAGTACCTCAGAAAATGCGCCCTGAATTCCTCAGATAGTTCTCCCTCATTACCTCAGAACGTACTCCCTCAATACCTCAGAAAGTGTTCCCTCAATACTTCTGAAATTGCTCCCTCAGTACCTCAGAACGTGCTCCCTCAATACCTCAGAAAGTGATTCCTGAATAGCTCAGATAATGCTCCCTCAATACCTCAGAAAGTTCTCCCGCAGTACCTCAGATAATGCTCCCTAAATGCCACAAAACGTGCTCCCTTGATATCTCAGATAATTCTCCCTCAGTACCTCAGAGAGTGCTCCCTCAGTACCTCAGAGAGTGCTCCCTCAGTACCTCAGACAGTGCTCCCTCAGTACCTCAGACAGTGCTCCCTCAGTACCTCAGAAAGTACCCCCTCAATACCTCTGAAAGCACCACTTTGTTGTGTTTAACCCCCAAAGCCCCTCAGACAGTAGCTCCACAAAACATTCACATCCACAACACTTCAGGGCTCTGCCCAGCTCCCCCCTCAGACTGTGTTCAAACCCTTTCGGACTGTAAGGACCCACATCCACTCCTGTCCAAGATTGGAGCCCATGTTCCCAGAACATGACTTATCTCTCTGGATTAATTTTAGAATTCCTACAGTGTAAAAGCAAGCCATTCCGTCCATTGGCCACACACTGACTGTCTGAACAGCATCCAACCCAGACTCACATCCTCTACTCTATCCCTGTAATGCTGCATTTCCCATGACATCTTTGGACTGTGGGAGGAAACTGGAGCACCCGGAGGAAACGCACACAGATAGAGAGAGAATGTGTAAACTCTACACAGACAGTCACCGGGAGTTAGAATCAAACCACTGAGGCACCGTGCTGTCCTCTCTCCCTGGATGTCATCTCATCTAACCTTTTACTAAGTAATCTCCCATGTGAAACTTTCTCATCTGTCTCCTTGGTCATCCCTTCAAAAGCTCCATCAAGTTGGACACATCATTTCCACAAACAAAGCCAAGCTGACCATCCCTAATCAATTCTTGCTTTTCCAAATGTATGTAAGTTGTCTCTCAGAATGCCCTCCAACAGCTGACCCACCACTGCCATCAGGCTCACAGCTCCATAGTTCAATGGCTGTAACTTGCAGCCTTACTTCAATAATGGCCCATCATTAACCACCCTCCAGTCTTCAGGCACCTCACCCGTTGTCACTGATCAGTCCATCTGACAAGGCCATCTCCATCCTTCTGTAACCTAAGGCTATCCTCCTCAGTATTTATCACCCAACCAATCTTCATATCATTCATGAACCCAATGATTAACCATCCACCATTCAAACCTACATCTTTTCTATCAGCCACATCAGCAAGACCCCAACAGTGAGACATGAACGGACAGAGATTTCTCATTGGGCCATCACTGTCCGCTTCCTGCCACTCAGCATTCTGCGCCAAATTCCTTGGATCTGGAGTTTTTGTGTTCACTATCAGATTCCGGTATGGATCCTGATAAAAGCCTCACTGACCTCCAAGCAGGCGACAGGAAAGTATTGTCCTTATTTACACACCTGGTCACCTCCTTAAACAGTGCAAACCTATTGGTCAGACCTGACCTCCCCTTAACAGAACCATTCTGACTGTTCTTCCTGAACTCCAGTCTCTTTAAATGCTGATTAATTCTATCTCCCAAACTTGCTTCCAACAGACGTCCCACGCACGATGTTAGCCTGACTGGCCTGGAGCTGCCTGGTATATCCCATGCTCCCTCTTGAATAACAGTACCACATGGTCAGTCTGCAGACACCCCTCCTGTGGCCAGAGGGGATTTGAAAATGTTTGCTCGTGTACCTGCTACTTCCTCCATCACCTCATTCGGTAAACTGAGATACATTTCCCCCGTCTTTGGAGATTTATTGGGTTGTAAGGAGGCCAGACCACTCAGAACCATCTCTCTCTATATATATGTTTACTCATTTAATTGTATCACAGAGCATCTCCACGATTTATTATCAACCCTGTCTCAGTGAGCACTGACAAAATGCATCCATTCACTACACCCTCTGGGTCCAGTCACAAACTCTCACTGTGTTCTACAACCTACTCTTTCTCTCATTATCAATTCATCCTTAATGTCACTGTAAAGTCCTTTCAGATTTTTATTTCCCCTCTTAGCCCTCCTCTCTCCCAGACAATTACCCTGCAATACGGTTTGGAGGAGTGTGGGATATCATTCTGGAAGTGGATGAGCATTGGGAAGCTCAGAAATAAGAAACACACGACTGTGCTGAGTGTGGGGCAGTGGGATCCATTTGGGATGAGCAGACGGAAGCTGAGGAATAAACCTCAGCCCTGCAGCATGAAAATATCCCTTTGGGCTGGCAGGTCAGTCACGTGAAACGAACCCTCCAACCCTGGGAAAAGAGGATGGAACCTCTTCAAGTTCAAAAACCAAATGAAGACGGTCTGTTTGAACACAGTCTCTGGAATCTGGACACGGGAATCATTGCTGAGCAGGGTCTGTAGGACGCAGAAGCAGAAATGTACTGAACAATTCCAGATATTCCTCTTAGACCACAAGACATGGGAGCAGAAATTAGGCCATTCAGCCCATCTGACAGTGTGGCACTCACTCAGTACTGACTCTCTTACAATGCAGGTATCCCCCAGCCTGATGCGCTGACAGTGCAGCACTCCCTCAGTACTGACCCACTGACAGTGCAGCACGCCCTCAGTACTGACCCTCTGACTGTGCTGCACTCCGTCCACACTGACCCTCTGACAATGCTGCACTCCCTCCACACTGACCCTCTGACAATGCTGCACTCCCTCCACACTGATCCTCTGACAATGGTGCAATCCCTCCATATTGACCCTCTGACAGTGCAGCCCTCCCTCAGTACTGACCCTCTGACAGTGCTGCAATCCCTTAGTACTGACCCTCCGACAGTGCAGCTCTCCCACAGTTCAGACCCTCTGACAGTGCAGCAATTCATCAGTACTGAACCTCTTGAGTGTAGCACTCTCTGGACTGACCCTCTCACAGTGCGGCACTCCCACAGTACTGACCCTCTGGCAGTGCGGCACTCCCACAGTACTGACCGTTTGATAGTGTAGCACTTTCTCTGTACTGATCCTCTGACACTGCAGCACTCCCTCCACACTGACCCTCTGACAGTGCAGCACTGCCTCAGTACTGACCCTCTGAAACAACACTACCTCAGAACTGACACACTAACAGTGTCGCACTCTCTCAGTAATGACCCTTTGACAGTCCATCACTCTCTCAGTACTGACCCTCTGACAATGCAGCTCTCCCTCAGTACTGACCCTCCAACAGTGCAGCATTCCCTCAGTACTGACCCTCCAACAGTGCAGCATTCCCTCAGTACTGACTCTCTGACAGTGCAGTATTACATCAGTACTGAACCTCTGAGTGTTGCACTCTCTCTGGACTGACCCTCCGACAGTGCAGCATTCCCTCAATACTGACCGTCTCTCAGTGCAGCACTCCCTCAGTACTGACCCTCTGACAGTGCAGCACCCCCTCAGTACTGATCCTCTGACAATGCTGCACTCCCTCCACACTGATCCTCCGACAATGCTGCACTCCCCCCACACTGACCCTCTGACAATGCTGCACTCCCTCCACACTGACCCCCTGACAATGCTGCGCTTCCTCCACTCTGACCCTCTGACAATGCTGCACTCCCTCCACACTGACCCACTGACAATGCTGCACTCCCTCCACACTGATCCTCTGATAGTAATGCACTCCCTCAGTACTGACTCTCTGACAGTGTGGAAGTGACCCTGTACTGACCCTCCGACAGTGTGGCCCAATCTCATGAAAATACCTCTGACAGTGCAGCTCTCCCTCAGAACTGACTCTGACAGTGCAGCTCTCCTTCCGTACTGACCCTCTGACAGTGCAGCACTCCCTCAGTACTGAACTTTGGATAGTGCATGCTCCCTCAGTACTGACCCTCTGACAGTACAGCACTCCCTCAGTGTTGACCCACCGACAGTGCAGCACTACCTCATTGTTGACCCTCCGACAGTGCAGCACTCCCTCAGTACTGACCCTCTGACAGTGCAGCACTCCCTCAGTACTGACCCTCCGACAGTGCAGCACTCCCTCAGTACTGACCCTCCGACTCTGCAGCACTCCCTCAGTACTGACCCTCCAACAGTGCAGCACTCCCTCAGCACTGACCCTCTTTTTTTCTATTTCATGTAGTGTTGTGGAAATTTAGAGTCATAGGGTTTGCAGATTCTGAGGAAGTATGAGCGAGACACAGAGTCCAAGCCCTGTCTGAAACTCTCTGCAATAGACTATTCAGAGGCACAGAGTCACAGAGATACACAGCATGGAAACAGTCCTTCCTGTCCAACGCGACCATACCAACCAGATATTCTCATCTCATTTCGTTCCATTTGCTAGCACTTGGCTGATATCTCTCTGAACTCTTCCTATTCACATTCTCATCCTGATGGCTTTCAAATGTCACAGTTGTACCAGCCCCCATCACTTCCTCTGGCAGCTACCTGCATGCCCTTGAATAAGTGCTCAAACATTCATACTGTCGATACAAACTCCAATAAACACCAACTTACAAAAGGGTGTCATTGTCATTTTCAACCCACCCTTTGCTTCTTCGTTATGCTGATTGCAGCACAGGTACAGAAACAGTCTTAGTGACCATCCACCGTCACCCTGTAATAAACTTATTTTCAAATGGGGCTTGCATGTGATTCCCACCCCCTCTAATATTTACCTGGAAGAGGGGGGTGAGCTGTACTCTCCTGCTGCAGTCCTTGGGTGTCCCACAGTGATGTTAGGGAGGGAGCTCCAGGATTTTGACCTGAACCATGTAAAGAGCTCTCTTACTGGAGTGTCCTTTTTAAAGTTGGGAAGTTAGTATAGACCAGGAGGACCCGAGAGCTGCTGTCCTGTCAGAGAGAGAGGCCTGGTGAGTGACACACCTCAGGTGAGGGGCGAGGTTGAGAAGCTGGGGCCTTCATGGTAATTTCAGACATGATAGAGATTGAGCCAACAGTGTTGGCATCACGAACCTGTTAGCTGAGGTAACTGACCCCACTTTGTAGCAGAGGGGTTCAATCCCTTGAACAGAGCAAGCTTGAGAATTCAACACTAAAACCAATCTGTACGGACCCGCTGGAGACCTGAAACATCAATACAGAGATTGCTGAAGAAGCTAAGCATGTCCGGCAGCATCTCTGATGGGAGAGGGAGAAAGAGACAGACAGAGTTCACCTTTCAATCCAGTGATTTCTGCGGGAAAGTTCCTTCAGAACAGACCGTTTTGAGGAAGGGTCACTTGAAATGTGAATTGTTCCTCTCTCCCCTCACCGTTGTTACTGAATATCCTCAGCCATCTGTTTGCTTGAGAATTTGATCTGACCTGATCCAAGCGTCACTGAGTCATTCAGTCTGTGCTCAATGCCCTGAGGCTGCTTCTGCTGAAAGTTGACAAACAGGTTTAAAGCTTTATAAGGTGTTGTATTCGGAGGGCGGGGTACATGGGAGAACAGATACAGAACACAGGCACTTCACAAAGATCCTTATCAATGTAACTTTGTGATGTTAATTCAGAAGGAACAGCTCAGAGCTAACATTTCAGTTAATCAGCCAAGGGGAGTGTATATGTCATGGCAAAGACTTGTTGTAAAGAATGTACAGAAGGAACTTTAGTGACTGTGTTTGTACGGAGAGTTTTTTTGTGAATAAAGTGTCTTTTTGAATTTGATATAAATATTTTTTCGAGGGGGATCAAGCATATTGAGCTTGTGGAGGCATTGCCCTTATCTATAATCTTTCTTAAATAAACACTAGACAAGTTAGATACTCCCCGGGTATACACATCAAACGGTCACCAATGGGGAGGAGATGGTGGGATTGTCAGGGGGGCTCAGTGTTGCCTCACCCCACCCGGGTTCGATTCCAGCCTCGGGCGACTGTCTGTGTGGAGTTGGCACATTCTCCCCGTGTCACTGTCCAAAGATGTGCAGGCTAGGTGGATTAGCCAGAGGGAATGAAGGGTTCCTGGGATGGGGCGGGGGGTAGGGGGATGCGGTGGTGGGGGGGGGGGGGTGGGGGGAGTAGGATGCTCTGACGAGGGTCAGTGTGAACCTGATGGGCCGAATGATCAATCCAGAGACTCAAATAATGTTCTGGGCCGTGGGGGGAGGCTGTGGGTCATCGCAGTGAGAACAGGTTTGGGAATGATCACGGTCCAAGGGGGTAACAGGTTTACTTTCTGAGATGTTGAGGGTATGATGTTTTCTCGAGGTGATCTAGGGATAAACTTACTGAGGGGATGGTTCCTAAGGTATTGAGGGAGCACTATCTGTCAGTACAGGGTGCAGATGATACACTTCATAGATCATAGAACACAGAACAGTACAGCACAGAACAGGCCCTTCAGCCCATGATGTTGTGCCGAGCATTGATCCTCATGTAAGGTAAACCTAATGTACGGACCCTCAAATGTCTGTGACCATATACATATCCAGCAGTCTCTTAAATGTTCCCAACTTTGCTTCCACAACTGCTGCTGGCAACGCATTCCATGCTCGCACAACTCTCTGTGTAAAGAACCCACCTCTGACATCCCCTCTAGACTTTCCTCCAACCAGCTTAAAACTCTGACCCCTCGTGTTAGTCATTTCTGCACTGTGATATAGTCTCTGGCTATCGACTCTATCTATGCCTCTCATTATCTTGTATATCTCAATTAGGTCCCCTCACTTTCTTCTTTTTTCCAATGAAAAAAGTCCAAGCTCAGTCAACCTCTCTTCGTTAGATAAGCCACCTATTCCAGGCAGCATCCTGGTAAACCTCCTCTGAACCCTCTCCAAAGCATCCACATCTTTCCTATAATAGGGTGACCAGAACTGGACACAGTATTCCAAGTGCGTTCGAACCAAAGTTTTGTGGAGCTGCAACAATATCTCACGGCTCTTAAACTCAATCCCTCTGTTAATGAAAGCCACAACACGAAATGCTTTCTTCACAACCCTGCCCACCTGGGTGGCCATTTTAAGGGATCTATGTGCATGCACACCAAGATCTCTCTGTTCCTTCGCACTGCCTTAATCCTGTACTCAGCTTTCAAATTCGACTTTCCAAAATGCATCACCTCACATTTATCCAGGTTGAACACCATCTGCCACCTCTCAGCCCATCTCTGCATCCTGTCAGTGTCCCGCTGCAGCCTACAACACCCCTCTACACTGCCAACGACACCTCCAACCTTTGTGTTGTCTGCAAACTTGCTGACCCATCCTTCAATCCCCTCATCCAAGTCATTAATCAAAGTTAAAAAAAGAGTAGAGGCCCAGGGACAGAGCCCACCACTCACCACTGACTTCCAGGCAGAATACTTTCCTTCCACTACCACTCGCCGTCTTCTGTCGACCGGCTAATTCTGTATCCAGACAGTTACATTTCCCTGT
Organism: Hemiscyllium ocellatum; assembly: GCF_020745735.1. Classification (NCBI taxonomy): domain Eukaryota; kingdom Metazoa; phylum Chordata; class Chondrichthyes; order Orectolobiformes; family Hemiscylliidae; genus Hemiscyllium; species Hemiscyllium ocellatum. Next base: position 33,310 of record NW_026867754.1, read on the forward strand.
ATCCCATTCCTCCTGACCTTCTGAACGAGCCTACCATGGGGAACCTTATCAAATGCCTTATTGAAGTCCAGATACACAGCATCCAACGCTCGACCCTCATCAACTTGTCTAGTAACATCCTCAAAGAACTCAATAAGATTTGTGAGGCATGACCTGCCCCTCACAAAGCCGTGCTGACTGCATTTAATCAAACCACGCTCTTCCAGAGGGTCATATATCCTATCCCTCAGAATCCTTTCTAACACCCTGCAGACGACAGACGTGAGACTGACTGGTCTGTAATTGCTGGGGATTTCCCTATTTCCTTTGTTGAAGAGAGGAATTACATTTGCCTCCCTCCAGTCCTCAGGTACGACTCCAGTGGAGAGCGAGGATGCAAAGATCTTCGCAAGCGGCGAAGCCGTCACATTTCTCTCTTCCTAAAGCAGCCGAGGACAAATCTGGTCTGGCCCTGGAGACTTGTCAATCTTAACATTCGTCAAAAATTTCAGCACATCAGCTTCCTCAATCTCTATCTGATCCAGCATGCTTACCTGCTCCTCAATGGTTTCATTCTCTGCCCCCTCAGACTCTACACACAAGTTCCCTATGCTATCCCTGATCGGTTCTCCTCCTTATTTGATCATTCTCTTATTCCTCACATACGCGTAAAATGCCTTTGGATTCTCCCTAATCCTTCCTGCCAAGCCTTTCTCGTGCTCCCTCCTGGCTCACCTCAGACCATTTTTGAGCTCCTTCCCCGCCTGCCTGTAATCCTCTAGAGCTGAGCAAGACCTTAGCTTCCTCCACCTTACGTAAGTGGCCTTCTTTATTTTGACGAGAAGCTCCTCCGCTCTCGTCATCCAAGGTTCCTTTATCTTACCCCTTCTTGCCTATCTCAGAGGAACATATTTATGCATCAGTCGCAACAACTGTTCCTTAAACCGTCTCCACATGTCTATAGTGCCCTTTCTATGGAACAATTGCTCCCAGTCCATGCTTCCTAACCCACGTCTGATAGTATCATAGTATCCTTTTCCCCAATTAAATACCCTCCCATTGTACATGCTTCTCTCCTTCTCCATAGCTATGTACAATGCGAGGCAGTTGTGGTCACTATCACCAAAATGCTCTCCCACCACAAGATCTGACACCTGCCCAGGCTCATTGCCGAGCACCAAATCCCCTCTCCCCTCGTCGGCCCACCAATGGCCTCTCCCAGCGTCGGCCGCTTTAATGTACTGAGTTAGGAAACCCTCCTGAACACACCTTACAAAAAGAGCTCCATCCAAACCATCTGCTCGAAGGACGTTCCAATCAATATTGGGAAAGTTAAAGTCACCCATTACAACAAACCTACTCCATTCACACTTTTCCAAAATCTGCCGATCTATGCTTTCCTCAGTCTCCCTGCTGCTGTTTGGGGGGGGCCCAATGAGGTAACTGCTCCCTTACCGTTCCTAATTTCCACCCATACTGACTCAGTAGGCAGCCCCTCCTCGACAATAGTAACTTCTGTAGCTGTGATACCCTCTCTGATTTCCTTTCTGAAATCCCTGTATGTGGTGTCCCTCAAGGGTTGGCCAGCACGGTGGCTCAGTGGTGAGCACTGCTGCCTCACAGCAGGGACCAAGGTTCGATTCCAGCCACGGGCAACTGTCTGTGTGGAGTTTGCACATCCTCCCTGTGTCTGCGTGGGTTTCCTCCGGGTGCTCCGGTTTCTTCCCACAGACCAAAGATGTGCAGGTTCGGTGAAATGGCCATGCTAAATTGCCTGTCATGTTAGGTGCATTAATCAGGGGTAAATGTAGGGGAATGTGTCTGGGTGGGTTCCTCTTCGGAGGGTCAGTGTGGACATGTTGGGCTGAAGGGACTGTTTCCACACTGTAGGGAATCTAAGGATCTATCCTTGGCCCCTCCTTTTTCTCACCTACACACTGCCAGGAAGTGATATCGTCCAAAAGCACCGTGTTAGGTTTCACATGTACACTGACAATGCCCAGCTCTCCCTCCCCATCATCCCTCTCCATTATTCCACTGTTATTCAGTTATCAAACTGCTGACCACATTCCCAATACTCGATTGGCTGCATTTTCTCCAATGAAACATTGTAATGGTTAAACCCGTTGCCTTCAGCTGCTATTAGAAATTCCTTTCCCTTACTGCTGAGCCCCTCCCTCTCGCTGGGTGCAGTCTGAGGGAGAACTACACTCTTTACAAAATTGCTGTTATATCTGTAACCCCAAGGTGACCTTCTGATCAGATTCTACACAATAACAAACACCAGGAATTCCAATCTTTAAAATGTTGCTTGTCTCCACCTCACCCCAGTCCCATTGCTACTGAAACCCCTTACCCGTGTCGGTGTTGCCTTAAACTTGATGAATCTGAAACAGAGCCCTTGATTCCTTGACTGACCCAGAATCTGCTGGCTTTCTGTGTTTCCTGCACAATGACCCCCCTGGTCCCTTTGTGGTGCAGCTTTCTACAGTTCCCACCATGTCAATAGCACTCTGTTCTCTTACTATCCCCTCCAAAATGACCAACTTCCCATTTTCCCAAATTATACTCCATCTGGCAACTTGTTGCCCCCTTCTCCTGTGCATCTCTCACACTTACCAATCCTCTTAGAACTTTACAGTTATGCCTTTTCTGACAGATTCCACCCAATTCTTCTAAACGTTAACTGGTTGTCCTGGGCAGTGGGAAGCGTGCAGTGTTGCTCTATGGGAGGACTAGGAGGAGCTTGCTGCCCATTGGTCAGAATGGAGGCCACTTGCCCATCGAGCTGCATGAGCCTTTCACCCCCCATGTCTTATTGATGAGGCACAGCGGCAGCACAGAATTTTAAAAAAGCAGCAAATCCTGCTCTCCACATCTCACTGACTCTTGGAACATTCTCTCCCATGTGTCAAAGATCTGCCCTGTTCAGTCACATAAAGTCCCAAGTTGGAAACTCCTAGAAACTCACATAGATTTCCCCCTGAACTGACTGCTGCCCTCCACAAGGGGTAATGTGTCCAGTCATCCTGGGCCAGGAGGAGGGGGTGGTGCGAGTTTCTAACCTGAACTGACAGTGATGGATTTTATAAACTTGTATTACAGGATATTACAGGTGGACTTTCAGATGGGAATCTCAGTAACTGTAATGCCAAACCCTGACAGAATTACTGCATTCATCAGGAGCTGGATATTCACATTGTGTGTGAGGATTGTGTTCCAGCTCATTCCCATTTACTGCATCAAAGTTCTCCTTTGAATCATCCCATTCTCTCAATAGATCTTCCCAAACATTCAATGTGTGTCCTGTAATCCTTGTATAATGAGCCGATGGGTGAAAGGTTTATTATTATAACCTGTAACATTTCTAAACCCCTCTGTCACAGTGCAGCCACAATTTCCTCTGCTCAGTTTCCCCAAACCCCTGATTCCCCAATGTCTGTTTGCTCTCTATAAGGTACACATCAGGATTGTGTTGGAACATTCTCCACTTGGCTGCATCAGTGCAGCCCCCAACAATATTAAAGGCAGTGACCATCCTCCAGGACAAAGGACTGTGCCTGAGTGGTGTCCCATCCCCCCCTCCTTCAACATTCCCTCTCCCCACCCCCGGGGTACAGTGACATCACTGTGTAAAAGGGAAAGGCAGCATTGTCCGACCAGACCATAGGGCTGCTCTCTCATTAGGGAGAGATGGCTGGTGGTGGGTTTAACCTGAAGGTTACCACAGCCCAGGCAAGGGGAGAGGTTAGAAAGGAGAGTCCATCTATTGTAGATGGATATTCTCTAAGTATTAAAATCACCAATATCATAAAAATGAATAGTGTAAAAAAAATCCAGCCTGACCCTCACGGCCACCCACACACCGCACCCAGCCTGACCCTCACTGCCGTCCACACACCGCACCCAGCCTGACCCAGCCTGACCCTCACAACCAGCCACACACCGCACCCAGCCTGACCCTCACAACCAGCCACACACCGCCCCCAGCCTGACCCTCACTACCACCCACACACCGCCCCCAGCCTGACCCACACTGCCATCCACACACCGCCCCCAGCCTGACCCTCACTACCACCTACACACCGCCCCCAGCCTGACCCTCACTGCCGTCCACACACTGCACCCAGCCTGACCCTCACTGCCACCCACACACCGCCCCCAGCCTGACCCTCACTACCACCCACACACCGCCACCAGCCTGACCCTCACTGCCATCCACACACCGCCCCCAGCCTGACCCTCATTACCAGCCACACACCGCACCCAGCCTGACCCTCATTAACACCCACACACCGCCCCCAGCCAGACCCTCACTGCCATCCGCACACCGCACCCAGCCTGACCCTCACTGCCACCCACACACCGCACCCAGCCTGACCCTCACTACCACCCACACACTGCCCCCAGCCTGACCCACACTTCCACCAACTCACGCACCCAGCCGGACCCCCACTACCACCCACACAACGCCCCCAGCCTGACCCTCATCAGCAATAACATACCGCCCACAGCCTGAACCTCACCGCCACCCACACACCGCCCTCAGCCTGACCCTCACTGCCGCCCACACATAGCACCCAGCCTGACCCTCACTACAACCCACACACCGCCCCCAGCCTGACCCTCACTGCCACGCACACACCGCACCCAGCCTGACCCTCATTACCACGCACACACCGCCCCCAGCCTGACCCTCACTACCACCCACACACCGCCCCCAGCCTGACCCTCACTGCCATCCACACACCGCACCCAGCCTGACCCTCACTGCCATTCACACACCGCACCCAGCCTGACCCTCACTGCCATCCACACACCGCACCCAGCCTGACCCTCACTACCACCCACACACCGCCCCCAGCCTGACCCTCACTACCACCCACACCGCCCCCAGCCTGACCCTCACTACCATCCACACACCGCCCCCAGCCTGACCCTCACTACCACACACACACCGCACCCAGCCTGACCCTCACTACCACCCACACACCGCACCCAGCCTGACCCTCACTGCCGCCCACACACCGCCCCCAGCCTGACCCTCACTGCCATCCACACACCGCCCCCAGCCTGACCCTCACTGCCGCCCACACACCGCCCCCAGCCTGACCATCACTGCCGTCCACTCACCGCCCCCAGCCTGACCCTCACTACCACCCACACACCGCACCCAGCCTGACCCTCACTAACACCCACACACCGCCACCAGCCTGATCCTCACTGCCATCCGCACACCGCACCCAGCCTGACCGTCACTGCCGTCCACACACCGCACCCAGCCTGACCCTCACTAACACCTACTCACCGCACCCAGATTGACCCTCACTACCACCCACACAACGTCCCCAGCCTGACCCTCACTGCCACCCACACACCGCCCACAGCCTGACCCTCACTGCCACCCACACACCGCACCCAGCCTGACCCTCACTGCCACACACACACCGCACCCAGCCTGACCCTCACTAACACCAACTCACCGCACCCAGCCTGACCCTCCCTACCACCCACACACCGCACCCAGCCTGACCCTCACTACCACCCACACAACGTCCCCAGCCTGACCCTCACTGCCACCCACACACCGCCCCCAGCCTGACCCTCACTGCCACCCACACAGCGCACCCAGCCTGACCCTCACTGCCACACACACACCGCACCCAGCCTGACCCTCACTACCACCCACACAACGTCCCCAGCCTGACCCTCACTGCCACCCACACGCCGCCCACAGCCTGACCCTCACTGCCACCCACACACCGCACCCAGCCTGACCCTCACTACCACCCACACACCGCCCCCAGCCTGACCCTCACTAAAACCAACTCACCGCCCCCAGCCTGACCCTCACTGCCACACACACACTGCACCCAGCGTGACCCTAACTGCCACACACACCGCCCCCAGCCTGACCCTCACTGCCACACACACACTGCACCCAGCCTGACCCTCACTACCAACCACACACCGCCCCCAGCCTGACCGTCACTACAACCCACACACCGCCCCCAGCCTGACCCTCACTACCATCCACACACCGCACCCAACCTGACCCTCACTACCAGCCACACACCGTCTCCAGCCTGACCCTCACGACCACCCACACACGGCGCCCAGCCTGACCCTCAATGCCGTCCACACACCGCACCCAGCCTGACCCTCAATGCCGTCCACACACCGCACCCAGCCTGACCTCACTACCACCCACACACCGCCCCCAGCCTGACCCTCACTACAACCCACACACCGCCCCCAGCCTGACCCTCACTAACACCCACACACCGCCACCAGCCTGACCCTCACTGCCGTCCACACACCGCCCCCAGCCTGACACTCACCACCACCCACACACCGCACCCAGCCTGACCCTCACTACCACCCACACACCGCACCCAGCCTGACCCTCACTGCCACCCACTCACCGCACCCAGCCTGGCCCTCACTACCACCCACTCACCACCCCCAGCCTGACCCTCACTGCCACCCACACACCGCTTCCAGCCTGACCCTCACTGCCACCCACACACGGCGCCCAGCCTGACACTCACTGCCGTCCACGCACCGCACCCAGCCTGACCCTCACTGCCGTCCACACGCCGCACACAATCTGACCCTCACTACCACCCACTCACCGCCCCCAGCCGGACCCTCACTGCCACCCACACAACGCACCCAACCTGACTCTGACTGCCACCCACACACCGCCCCCAGCCTGACCCTCACACCACCCACAAACCACACCCAGCCTGACCCTCACTACTACCCACACACTGCCCCCAGCCTGACCCTCACTAACACCAACTCACCGCACCCAGATTGACCCTCACTACCACCCACACACCGTACCCAGCCTGACCCTCACTACCACCCACACAACGTCCCCAGCCTGACCCTCACTGCCACCCACACACCGCCCACAGCCTGACCGTCACTGCCGTCCACACACCGCACCCAGCCTGACCCTCACTAACACCAACTCACCGCACCCAGATTGACCCTCACTACCACCCACACACCGTACCCAGCCTGACCCTCACTACCACCCACACAACGTCCCCAGCCTGACCCTCACTGCCACCCACACACCGCCCACAGCCTGACCCTCACTGCCACCCACACACCGCACCCAGCCTGACCCTCACTGCCACACACACACCGCACCCAGCCTGACCCTCACTAACACCAACTCACCGCACCCAGCCTGACCCTCACTACCACCCACACACCGCACCCAGCCTGACCCTCACTACCACCCACACAACGTCCCCAGCCTGACCCTCACTGCCACCCACACACCGCCCCCAGCCTGACCCTCACTGCCACCCACACAGCGCACCCAGCCTGACCCTCACTGCCACACACACACCGCACCCAGCCTGACCCTCACTACCACCCACACAACGTCCCCAGCCTGACCCTCACTGCCACCCACACGCCGCCCACAGCCTGACCCTCACTGCCACCCACACACCGCACCCAGCCTGACCCTCACTACCACCCACACACCGCCCCCAGCCTGACCCTCACTAAAACCAACTCACCGCCCCCAGCCTGACCCTCACTGCCACACACACACTGCACCCAGCGTGACCCTAACTGCCACACACACCGCCCCCAGCCTGACCCTCACTGCCACACACACACTGCACCCAGCCTGACCCTCACTACCAACCACACACCGCCCCCAGCCTGACCCTCACTACCATCCACACACCGCACCCAACCTGACCCTCACTACCAGCCACACACCGTCTCCAGCCTGACCCTCACGACCACCCACACACGGCGCCCAGCCTGACCCTCACTGCCGTCCACACACCGCACCCAGCCTGACCCTCAATGCCGTCCACACACCGCACCCAGCCTGACCTCACTACCACCCACACACCGCCCCCAGCCTGACCCTCACTACAACCCACACACCGCCCCCAGCCTGACCCTCACTAACACCCACACACCGCCACCAGCCTGACCCTCACTGCCGTCCACACACCGCCCCCAGCCTGACACTCACCACCACCCACACACCGCACCCAGCCTGACCCTCACTACCACCCACACACCGCACCCAGCCTGACCCTCACTGCCACCCACTCACCGCACCCAGCCTGGCCCTCACTACCACCCACTCACCACCCCCAGCCTGACCCTCACTGCCACCCACACACCGCTTCCAGCCTGACCCTCACTGCCACCCACACACGGCGCCCAGCCTGACACTCACTGCCGTCCACGCACCGCACCCAGCCTGACCCTCACTGCCGTCCACACACCGCACACAATCTGACCCTCACTACCACCCACTCACCGCCCCCAGCCGGACCCTCACTGCCACCCACACAACGCACCCAACCTGACTCTGACTGCCACCCACACACCGCCCCCAGCCTGACCCTCACACCACCCACAAACCACACCCAGCCTGACCCTCACTACTACCCACACACTGCCCCCAGCCTGACCCTCACTGCCACCCACTCACCGCACCCAGCCAGACCCTCACTACTACCAACTCACCGCACCCAGCCTGACCCTCACTACCACCCACACAACGCATCCAGCCTGACCCTCACTACCACCCACACACTGCCCCCAGCCTGACCCACACTGCCACCAACTCACCGCACCCAGCCCGACCCCCACTTCTACCCACACAACGCCCCCAGCCTGACCCTCATCAGCAATAACATACCGCCCACAGCCTGACCCTCACCGCCACCCACACACCGCCCTCAGCCTGACGCTCACTGCCACGCACACACCGCCCCAGGCCTGACCCTCACTACAACCCACACACCGCACCCAGCCTGACCCTCACTGCCACGCACACACCGCCCCAGGCCTGACCCTCACTACAACCCACACACCGCCCCCAGCCTGTCCCTCACCACCAATAACATACCACCCCCAGCCTGACCCTCAATACCACCCACACACCGCCCCCAGCCTGACCCTCACTACCACCCACACACCGCCCCCAGCCTGACCCTCACTACCAACCACACACCGCACCCAGCCTGACCCTCACTACCACCCACACACCGCACCCAGCCTGACCCTCACTACAAGCCACACACCGCACCCAGCCTGACCCTCACTGCCATCCACACACCGCACCCAGCCTGACCCTCACTACCACCCACACACCGCCCCCTGCCTGACCCTCACTACCACCCACACACCGCCCCCAGCCTGACCCTCACTACCACCCACACACCGCACCCAGCCTGACCCTCACTGCCACCCACTCACCGCACCTAGCCTGGCCCTCACTGCCGTCCACTCACCGCCCCCAGCCTGACCCTCACTAACACCAACTCACCGCACCCAGCCTGACCCTCACTACCACCCACACACCGCACCCAGCCTGACCCTCACTGACACCCACACACCGCCCCCAGCCTGACCCTCACTGCCACCCACACAGCGCACCCAGCCTGACCCTCACTGCCACACACACACCGCCCCCAGCCTGACCCTCACTAACACCAACTTACCGCCCCCAGCCTGACCCTCACTGCCATCCACACACCGCCACCAGCCTGACCCTCACTGCCACACACACACCGCACCCAGCCTGACCCTCACTACCACCCACACACCGCCCCCAGCCTGACCCTCACTACCACCCACACACCGTCTCCAGCCTGACCCTCACTTCCACCCACACACGGCGTCCAGCCTGACCCTCACTACCACCCACTCACCTCACCCAGCCTGACCCTCACTGCCGTCCACACACCGCACCCAGCCTGACCCTCACTGCCACCCTCACAACGCCCACACCATGACCCTCACTACCACCCACACACCGCACCCAGCCTGACCCTCACTGCCGTCCACACACCGCCCCCAGCCTGACCCTCACTGCCACCCACACACCGCCCCCAGCCTGACCCTCACTACCACCCACACACCGCACCCAGCCTGACCCTCACTACCACCCACACACCGCCCCCAGCCTGACCCTCACTGCCATCCACACACCGCACCCAGCCTGACCCTCACTACCACCCACGCACCGCACCCAGCCTGACCCTCACTGCCGTCCACACAACGCACACAATCTGTCCCTCTCTACCACCCACACACCGCCCCCAGCCTGACCCTCACTACCACCCTCACACCGCCACCAGCCTGACCCTCACTGCCATCCAGACACCGCACCCAGCCTGACCCTCACTACAACCCACACACTGCCCCAGCCTGACCCTCACTACCATCCACACACCGCCCCCAGCCTGACCCTCACTTCCACCCTCACACCATCCCCAGCCTGACCCTCACTACCACACACACACCGCACCCAGCCTGACCCTCACTACCACCCACACACCGCACTCAGCCTGACCCTCTCTACCACCACACACCGCACCCAGCCTGATCCCCACTACCACCCACACACCGCACCCAGCCTGACCCTCTCTACCACCCACACACCGCACCCAGCCTGACCCTCACTACCATCCACACACCGCACCCAGCCTGACCCTCACCACCACCACCCTCACACCGCACCCAGCCTGACCCTCTCTACCACCCACACACCGCACCCAGCCTGACCCTCACTACCATCCACACACCGCACCCAGCCTGACCCCCACCACCACCCTCACACCGCACCCAGCCTGACCCTCACTGCCATCCACACACCGCACCCAGCCTTACCCTCACTACCACCCACACACCGCCCCCAGCCTGACCCTCACAGCCATCCACACACCGCCCCCAGCCTGACCCTCACTACTACCCACACAACGCCCCCAGCCTGTCCCTCACCACCAATAACATACCACCCCCAGCCTGACCCTCAATACCACCCACACACCGCATCCAGCCTGACACTCACTGCCGTCCACACACCGCACCCAGCCTGACCCTCAGTACCACCCACTCACCGCACCCACCCTGACCCTCATTGCCATCCACACACCGTCCTCAGCCTGACCCTCACCACCATCCACACACCGCACCCAGCCTGACCCTCACTACCACCCTCACACCGCCCCCAGCCTGACCCTCACTGCCATCCACACACCGCACCCAGCCTGACCCTCACTACCACCCACACACCGCACCCAGCCTGACCCTCACTTCCACCCACACACCGCCCCCAGCCTGACCCTCTCTACCACCCACACACCGCCCCCAGCCTGACCCTCACTGCCTCCCACACACCGCCCCCAGCCTGACCCTCACTGCCATCCACACAACGCCCCAGCCTGACCCTCACTGCCGTCCACTCACTGCCCCCAGCCTGACCCTCACTGCCATCCACTCACCACCCCCAGCCTGACCCTCACTACCACCCACACACCGCACCCAACCTGACCCTCACTGCCATCCACACACCGCACCCAGCCTGACCCTCACTACCACCCACACACTGCCCCCAGCCTGACCCTCACTACCACACACACAACGCCATCAGCCTGACCCTCACTACCACCCACACACCGCACCCAGCCTGTCCCTCACTGCCGCCCACACACCGCACCCAGCCTGACCCTCCCTGCGGTCCACACACCGCACCCAGCCTGACCCTCACTGCGGTCCACACACCGCACCCAGCCTGTCCCTCACTGCCGTCCACTCAACGCTCCCAGCCTGACCCTCACTGCTGTCCACTCACCGCCCCCAGCCTGACCCTCACTACCATCCACACACCGTCCCCAGCCTGACCCTCACTACCACCCACACACTGCACCAGCCTGACCCTCACTACCACCCACACACCGCACCAGCCTGACCCTCACTACCACCCACACACTGTCCCCAGCCTGACCCTCACTACCACCCACACACCGCCCCAAGCCTGACCCTCACTCCCACCCACGCGCCGCCCCCAGCCTGACCCTCACTACCACCCACACACCGCCCCAAGCCTGACCCTCACTATCACCCACACACCGCCACAGCCTGACCCTCACTACCACCCACTCACCTCCCCAGCCTGACCCTCACTTCCACCCACGCACCGCCCTTAGCCTGACCCTCACTACCACCCACACACCGCACCCAGCCTGACCCTCACTTCCACCCACACACTGCCCCCAGCCTGACCCTCTCTACCACCCACACACCGCCCCCAGCCTGACCCTCACTGCCTCCCACACACCGCCCCCAGCCTGACCGTCACTGCCATCCACACAACGCCCCAGCCTGACCCTCACTGCCGTCCACTCACTGCCCCCAGCCTGACCCTCACTGCCATCCACTCACCACCCCCAGCCTGACCCTCACTACCACCCACACACCGCACCCAACCTGACCCTCACTGCCATCCACACACCGCACCCAGCCTGACCCTCACTACCACCCACACACTGCCCCCAGCCTGACCCTCACTACCACACACACAACGCCATCAGCCTGACCCTCACTACCACCCACACACCGCCCCCTGCCTGTCCCTCACTGCCGCCCACACACCGCACCCAGCCTGACCCTCCCTGCGGTCCACACACCGCACCCAGCCTGACCCTCACTGCGGTCCACACACCGCACCCAGCCTGTCCCTCACTGCCGTCCACTCAACGCTCCCAGCCTGACCCTCACTGCTGTCCACTCACCGCCCCCAGCCTGACCCTCACTACCATCCACACACCGTCCCCAGCCTGACCCTCACTACCACCCACACACTGCACCAGCCTGACCCTCACTACCACCCACACACCGCACCAGCCTGACCCTCACTACCACCCACACACTGTCCCCAGCCTGACCCTCACTACCACCCACACACCGCCCCAAGCCTGACCCTCACTCCCACCCACGCGCCGCCCCCAGCCTGACCCTCACTACCACCCACACACCGCCCCAAGCCTGACCCTCACTATCACCCACACACCGCCACAGCCTGACCCTCACTACCACCCACTCACCTCCCCAGCCTGACCCTCACTTCCACCCACGCACCGCCCTTAGCCTGACCCTCACTACCACCCACACGCCGGACCCAGCCTGACTCACACCACCATCCACCCACTGCCCCCAGCCTGACCCACAACGTCATCCTCACACTGACCTCAGCCTGACCCTCACCGCTGCCCACATCCCGGCACCAGCCTGATCGTCACCACCATCCACCCACTGCCCACAGCCTGATTCTCACCACCATCCACCCACTGCCCCCAGCCTGACCCACACCGACGTCCAAACACTGCCCCCAGCCTGACCCTCACCTCCATCTAAAACCGTCCCCAGCCTGATCCTCACCAACGTACACACACCGCCCCAAGCATATCCCTCACCGTCGTCCACACACCACCCCAAACCTGATCTTCACCGCCGTCTACACACGGCCTTCGGCCTGACCCTCACCAGAGGATTGGAGGGAGGCAAATGTAGTTCCTCTCTTCAAGAAAGGAATTAGGGAAATTCTGGGCAATTACAGACCAGTCAGTCTCACGTCTATCGTCTGCAAGGAGTGAGAAAGGATTCTGAGGGATCGGATGTATGACCATCTGGAAGAGCGTGGTTTGATTAAATGCAGTCAGCACGGCTTTGTGAGGGGCAGGTCATGCCTCACAAATCTTATTGAGTTCTTTGAGGATGTTACTAGGCAGGTTGATGAGGGTCGAGCGGTGGATGCTGTGTATCTGGACTTCAATAAGGCATTTGATAAGGTTCCCCATGGTAGGCTCATTCAGAAGGTCAGGAGGAATGGGATACAGGGAAATTCTGTTTGGATACAGAATTGGCTGGCCAACAGAAGACAGCAAGTGATAGTGGAAGGAAAATCTTCTGTCTGGAAGTCTGTGGTGAGTGGTGTTCCACAAGGCTCTGTCCTTGGGCCTCTACTGTTTGTAATTTTTGTTAATGACTTGGATGTGGGGATTGAAGGATGGGTCAGCAAGTTTGCAGATGACATAGAGGTTGGAGGTGTCGTTGACAGTACAGAGAGGGATGTTGTAGGCTGCAGCGGGACATTGTTAGGATGCAGAGATGGGCTGAGAGATGGCAGATGGAGTTCAACCTGGATAAATGTGTGGTGATGCATTTTGGAAGGTCGAATTTGAAAGCTGAGTACAGGATTCAGGATAGGGTTCTTGGCAGTGTGGAGGAACAGAAGGATGTTGGTGTGCAGGTACATAGATCCCTTAAAATGGCTACCCAAGAGGACAGGGTTGTTAAGAAAGCATATGGTGTTTTGGCTTTCATTAACAGGGGGATTGAGTTTAAGAACCGTGAGATCTTGTTGCAGCTCTATAAAACTTTGGTGAGACCGCACTTGGAATACTGCGTCCAGTTCTGGTCACCCTATTATAGGAAAGGTGTGGATGCTTTGGAGAGGGTTCAGAGGAGGTTTACCAGGATGCTGCCTGGACTGGAGGGCTTCTCTTACGAAGAGAGGTTGACTGAGCTCGGAGTTTTTTTCAGTGGAGAAAAGGAGGAGGAGAGGGGACCGAATTGAGGTGTACAAGATAATGAGAGGCATAGATAGAGTTGATAGCCAGAGACTTTTTCCCAGCCTGACCCTCACTACCACCCACACACCGCACCCAGCCTGACCCTCACTACCACCCACACACCGCCCCCAGCCTGACCCTCACTACCACCCACACACTGCCCCCAGCCTGACCCTCACTACCACCCACACACCGCACCCAGCCTGACCCTCACTACCACCCATACACCGCCCCCAGCCTGACCCTCACTATCACCCACACACCACACCCAGCCTGACCCTCACTACCACCCACACACTGCCCCCAGCCTGACCCTCACTACCACCCACACACCGCACCCAGCCTGACCCTCACTGCCACCCACACACCGCACCCAGCCTGACCCTCACTACAACCCACACACCGCACCCAGCCTGACCCTCACTACCACCCACACACCGCCCCCAGCCTGACCCTCACTGCCACCCACACACCGCCCCCAGCCTGACCCTCACTACCACCCACACACCGTCCCCAGCCTGACCCTCACTACCACCCACACACCGCACCCAGCCTGACCCTTACTGCCACACACACACCGCACCCAGCCTGACCCTCACTGCCATCCGCACACCGCACCCAGCCTGACCCTCACTACCACCCACACACCGCACCCAGCCTGACCCTCACTACCACCCACACACCGCCCCCAGCCTGACCCTCACTGCTGTCCACTCACCGCCCCCAGCCTGACCTCACTGCTGTCCACTCACCGCCCCCAGCCTGACCCTCACTACCACCCACACAGAGACTTTTTCCCAGGGCAGAAATTGTTAACACGATGGGTCGTAGTTTTAAGCTGTTTGGCGGAAAGTATAGAGGGGATGTCAGAGGCGGTTTCTTTACACAGAGAGCTGTGAGAGCATGGAATGCATTGCTAGCAGCAGTTGTGGAAGCGAGGTCATTGGGGATATTTAAGAGACTGCAGGATATGCATATGGTCACAGAATTTGAGGGTTTGTACATTAAGTTTACGTTCCATAAGGATCAATGGTCGGCACAACATCGTGGGCTGAAGGGCCTGTTCTGTGCTGTACTGTCCTATGATCTATGAAGTGTATCTGTACCTTTCGACCATCTGCACCCTGTACTGACAGGTAGTGCTCCCTCAATACCTTAGAAACCATCCCCCAGTATGTTTATCCCCAGAACACCTCGTAAACCTGTTTGTCAACTTTCAGCAGAAGCAGCCTCAGGGCATTGAGCACAGACTGAATGACTCAGTGACGCTTGGATCAGCTCAGATCAAATTCTCAAGCAAACAGATGGCTGGGGATACTCAGTAACAACGGTGAGGAGAGAGAGGAACAATTCACATTTCAAGTGACCCTTCCTCAAAACGGTCTGTTCTGTAGGAGCTTTCCCGCAGAAATCACTGGATTGAAAGGTGAACTCTGTCTGTCTCTTTCTCCCTCTCCCATCAGAGATACTGCCGGATATGCTGAGCTTCTTCAGCAATCTCTTTATTGATGTTTCAGGTCTCCAGCGGGTCCGTACAGATTGGTTTTAGTGTTGAATTCTCAAGCTTGCTCTGTTCAAGGGATTGAACCCCTCGGCTACAAAGGGGGGTCAGTTATCTCAGCTAACTGGCTCGTGATGCCAACACTGTTGGCTCAATCTCTATCATGTCTGAAATTACCATGAAGGCCCCAGCTTCTCAACCTCGCCCCTCACCTGAGGTGTGTGACCCACCAGGCCTCTCTCTCTGACAGGACAGCAGCTCTCGGGTCCTCCTGGTCTATACTAACTTCCCAACTTTAAAAAGGTACTCCAGTAAGAGAGCTCTTTACATGGTTCAGGTCAAAATCCTGGAGCTCCCTCCCTGACATCACTGTGGGACACCCAAGGACTGCAGCAGGAGAGTACAGCTCACCCCCACCTTCCAGGTAACTATTAGAGGGGGTGGGAATCGCATGCAAGCCCCATTTGAAAATAAGTTTATTACAGGGTGACGGTGGATGGTCACTAAGACTGTTTCTGTACCTGTGCTGCAATCAGCATAACGATGAAGCAAAGGGTGGGTTGAAGATGACAATGATAGCCTTTTGTAGGTTGGTGTTTATTGGAGTTTGTATCGACAGTATGAATGTTTGAGCACTTATTCAAGGGCATGCAGGTAGCTGCCAGAGGAAGTGATGGGGGCTGGTACAATTGTGACATTTGAAAGCCATCAGGATGAGTATGTGAATAGGAAGGGTTCAGAGAGATATCAGCCAAGTGCGAGCAAATGGAACGAAATGAGATGAGAATATCTGGTTGGTATGGTCGCGTTGGACAGGAAGGACTGTTTCCAAGCTGTCTATCTCTGTGACTCTGTGCCTCTGAATAGTCTATTACAGAGAGTTTCAGACAGGGCTTGGTTTCTGTGTCTCGCTCATACTTCCTCAGAATCTGCAAACCCTATGTCTCCACATTTCCACAAGACTCCATGAAATAGAAAAAAGAGGATCAGCGCTGAGGGAGTGTTGCACTGTCAGAGGGTCAGTACTGAGGGGGTGCAGCACTGTCACAGTGTCAGTACTGAGGGAGTGCTGCACTGTCAGAGGGTCAGTACTGAGGGGGTGCAGCACTGTCAGAGGGTCAGTACTGAGGGAGTGCTGCATTGCCAGAGGGTCAGTACTGAGGGGGTGCAGCACTGTCAGAGAGTCAGTACTGAGGGAGTGCTGCATTGCCAGAGGGTCAGTACTGTGGGAGTGCTGCATTGCCAGAGGGTCAGTACTGAGGGAGTGCTGCACTGTCAGAGGGTCAGTATTGAGGGAGTGTTGCACTGTCAGTGAGTCAGTACTGAGGGAGTGCAGCACTATCAGAGGATCAGTGTGGAGAGAGTGCAGCACTGTCAGAGGGTCAGTACTGAGGGAGTGCTGCACTGTCAGAGGGTCAGTACTGAAGGAGTGCCGCGCAGTCTGAGGGTCAGTACTGAGGGAGTGCTGCATTGCCAGAGGGTCAGTACAGAGGGAGTGCTGCATTGCCAGAGGGTCAGTACTGAGGGATCACCGCACTGTCGGACAGTCAGTACTGAGGGAGTGCAGCATTGTCAGAGTGTCAGTACTGAGGGAGTGCTGCGCTGTCAGAGGGTCAGTACTGAAGGAGTGCCGCGCAGTCTGAGGGTCAGTACTGAGGGAGTGCTGCGCTGTCAGAGGGTCAGTACTGAGGGAGTGCTGCATTGCCAGAGGGTCAGTACTGAGGGAGTGCAGCATTGTCAGAGGGTCAGTACTGAGGGAGTGCTGCACTGTCAGAGGGTCAGTACTGAGGGATCACCGCACTGTCGGACAGTCAGTAGTCAGGGACTACTTCATTACTAGAAGGCCATTTCTGAAGAGTACTACACTGTCAAAGGGTCAGTAAAGAGGGAGCACCACACTGTCAGAGGTTCAGTCCAGAGGGAATGCGGCACTGTCTGAGGCTCTGTACTCTGAGAGCATTGAACCATCAGAGGGTCAGTACTGAGGGAGTGCTGCACTGTCAGAGGGTCAGCACTGAGGGAGCGCTGCACTGTCAGAGGGTCAGTACTGAGGGAGTGCTGCACTGTCAGAGGGTCAGCACTGAGGGAGTGTTGCACTATCAAAAGGTCAGTACTGAGGGAGCGCTACACAGTGAGAGTGTCAGTTCTGAGTGAGTGATAATTCAGAGTGTCAGTACAGAGAGAGAGCAGCTCTGTCAGAGGGTCAGTACAGAGAGAGAGCAGCACTGTCAGAGGGTCAGTTGTGAGGGAGTGCTGCACTGTCAGAGGGTCAGTACTGAGGGAGTGCTGCACAGTCAGAGGGTCAGGACTGAGGGAGAGCTGCACTGTCAGAGAGTGAGCACTGAGGGAGTGCTGCACTGTCAGAGGGTCAGTACTGAGGGATTGCAGTACTGTCAGAGGGTCAGTAGTGAGGGAGTGCTGCACTGTCAGAGGGTCAGTGTGGAGGGAGTGCACCATTGTCAGAGGATCAGTGTGGAGGGTGTGCAGCATTGTCAGAGGATCAGTGTGGAGGGTGTGCAGCATTGTCAGAGGGTTCGTGTGGAGGGAGTGCAGCATTGTCAGATGGTCAGTGTGGAGGGACTGCAGCATTGTCAGATGGTCAGTGTGGAGGGAGTGCAGCATTGTCAGAGGATCAGTGTGGAGGGAGTGCAGCATTGTCAGAGGGTCAGTGTGGAGGGAGTGCAGCATTCTCAGAGGATCAGTGTGGAGGGAGTGCAGCATTGTCAGAGGGTCAGTGTGGGGCGAGTGCAGCATTGTCAGAGGATAAGTGTGGAGGGAGTGCAGCATTGTCAGAGGGTCAGTGTGGAGGGAGTGCAGCATTGTCAGAGGGTCAGTGTGGAGGGAGTGCAGCATTGTCAGAGGGTCAGTGTGGAGGCAGTGCTGCATTGTCAGAAAGTCAGGACGGGGGGAATTGCTATGCAGTGAGAGAGTCAGCAATGATGAAGTGCACACTCTGTGCGGGTCAGTGCTAATGGATGGCCATGCTGTCAGAGTGTTGCACTGTGAGAGGGTTACTACTGAGGGAGCGCTGCACTGTGAAAGGGTTAGAAATGAGGGATCACCACACACTGACGGGGTTATTACTGAGGGATCAGCGCGCTGTGAGAGTGTCAGTACTGATGGAGCGCCACACTATGTGTCGGACAGTCAGTACTGAGTGATTGCTGCATTGCCAGAGGGTCAGTACTGAGAGAGTGATGGTCTGTCAAAGGGTCATTACTTAGGGAGCGCTACTTGGTCAGTGTGTTAGTTCTGAAGGTGTTGTTTCAGAGGGTCATTACAGAGGGAGTGCTGCACTGTCAGAGGGTCAGTACTGAGGGAGTGCTGCACTGTGAGAGGGTCAGTACTGAGGGAGTGCTGCACTGTCAGAGAGTCAGTACTGAGGGAGTGCTGCACTGTGAGAGGGTCAGCACTGAGGGAGCGCTGCACTGTCAGAGGGTCAGTACTGAGGGAGTGCTGCACTGTCAGAGGGTCAGCAGTGAGGGAGTGTTGCACTGTCAGAGGGTCAGCACTGAGGGAGTGTTGCACTATCAAAAGGTCAGTATTGAGGGAGCGCTACACAGTGAGAGTGTAAGTTCTGAGTGAGTGATAATTCAGCGTGTCAGTACAGAGAGAGAGCAGCACTGTCAGAGGGTCAGTACAGAGAGAGAGCAGCACTGTCAGAGGGTCAGTTGTGAGGGTGTGCTGTCCTGTCAGAGTGTCAGTTCTGATGGAGTGCTGCACTGTCAGAGGGTCAGTACTGAGGGAGTGCAGCACTGTCAGAGGTTCAGCACTGAGGGAGTGCTGCACTGTCAATGAGACAGTACTGAGGTAGTGCTGCACTGTCAGAGGGTCAGTTGTGAGGGAGTGCTGCACTGTCAGAGGGTCAGTACTGAGGGAGTGCTGCACAGTCAGAGGGTCAGGACTGAAGGAGAGCTGCACTGTCAGAGAGTGAGCACTGAGGGAGTGCTGCACTGATTGAGTGTCAGTACAGAGAGAGAGCAGCACTGTCAGAGGGTCAGTACAGAGAGAGAGCAGCACTGTCAGAGGGTCAGTTGTGAGGGAGTGCTGCACTGTCAGAGGGTCAGGACTGAGGGAGAGCTGCACTGTCAGAGAGTGAGCACTGAGGGAGTGCTGCACTGTCAGAGGGTCAGTACTGAGGGAGTGCTGCACTGTCAGAGGGTCAGTACTGAAGGATTGCAGCACTGTCAGAGGGTCAGTAGTGAGGGAGTGCTGCACAGTCAGAGGGTCAGGACTGAGGGAGAGCTGCACTGTCAGAGGGTCAGTACTGAGGGATTGCAGCACTGTCAGAGGGTCAGTAGTGAGGGAGTGCTGCACTGTCAGAGTGTCAGTACTGAGGGAGTGCTGCACAGTCAGAGGGTCAGGACTGAGTGAGTGCTGCACTGTCCGAAAGTGAGCACTAAGGGAGTGCTGCACTGTCAGAGGGTCAGTACTGAGGGAGTGCTGTCCTGTCAGAGTGTCAGTTCTGATGGAGTGCTACACTGTCAATGGGTCAGTTCCGATGGAGAGCTGCACTGTCAGAGGTTTTGTCCAGAGATTGGGCCACACTGTCGGAGGGTCAGTACAGGGTCACTTCCACACTGTCAGAGAGTCAGTACTGAGGGAGTGCATCACTATCAGAGGATCAGCGTGGTGGGAGTGCAGCATTGTCAGAGGATCAGTGTGGAGGGAGTGCAGCATTGTCAGAGGATCAGTGTGGAGGGAGTGCAGCATTGTCAGAGGATCAGTGTGGAGGGAGTGCAGCATTGTCAGAGGATCAGTGTGGAGGGTGTGCAGCATTGTCAGAGGATCAGTGTGGAGGGTGTGCAGCATTGTCAGAGGGTCAATGTGGGGGAGTGCAGCATTGTCAGAGGATCAGTGTGGAGGGTGTGCAGCATTGTCAGAGGGTCAGTGTGGGGGAGTGCAGCATTGTCAGAGGGTTAGTGTGGAGGGAGTGCAGCATTGTCAGATGGTCAGTGTGGAGGGAATGCAGCATTGTCAGAGGGTCATTGTGGAGGGAGTGCAGCATTGTCAGAGGGTCAGTGTGGAGGGAGTGCAGCATTGTCAGAGGATAAGTGTGGAGGGAGCGCAGCATTGTCAGAGGATAAGTGTGGAGGGAGTGCAGCATTGTCAGAGGGTCAGTGTGGGGGAGTGCAGCATTGTCAGAGGGTCAGTGTGGAGGGAGTGCAGCATTGTCAGAGGGTCAGTGTGGAGGCAGTGCTGCATTGTCAGAAAGTCAGGACGGGGGGAATTGCTATGCAGTGAGAGAGTCAGCAATGATGAAGTGCACACTCTGTGCAGGTCAGTGCTAATGGGTGGCCATGCTGTCAGAGTGTTGCACTGTGAGAGGGTTACTACTGAGGGAGCGCTGCACTGTGAAAGGGTTAGAAATGAGGGATCACCACACACTGACGGGGTTATTACTGAGGGATCAGCGCGCTGTGAGAGGGTCAGTACTGATGGAGCGCCACACTAAGTGTCCGACAGTCAGTACTGAGTGATTGCTGCATTGCCAGAGGGTCAGTACTGAGAGAGTGGTGGACTGTCAAAGGGTTATTACTTAGGGAGCGCTACTTGGTCCGTGTGTCAGTTCTGAGGGTGTTGTTTCAGAGGGTCATTCCAGAGGGAGTGCTGCACAGTCAGAGAGTCAGTACTGAGGGAGTGCTACACTGTCAGAGGGTCAGTACTGAGGGAGTGCTGCACTGTGAGAGGGTCAGCACTGAGGGAGTGCTGCACTGTCAGAGGGTCAGTACTGAGGGAGAGCTGCACTGTCAGAGAGTCAGTACTGAGGGAGTGCTGCACTGTGAGATGGTCAGCACTGAGGGAGTGCCGCGCAGTCTGAGGGTCAGTACTGAGGGAGTGCAGCATTGTCAGAGGGTCAGTACTGAGGGAGAGCTGCACTGTCAGAGGGTCAGTACAGAGGGAGTGCTGCACTGTCAGAGGGTCAGTGCTGAGTGAGTGCTGCACTGTCAGACGGTCAGTACTGAGGGAGTGCTGCACTGTCAGAGGGTCAGTACTGAGGGAGTGCAGCACTGTCAGAGGTTCAGCACTGAGGGAGTGCTGCACTGTCAATGAGACAGTACTGAGGTAGTGCTGCACTGTCAGAGGGTCAGTTCTGATGTGGTGCTGCACTGTAAGAGGGTCAGTACTCAGGGAGTGCTGCACTGTGAGAGGGTCAGTACTGAGGGAGAGCTGTACTGTCAGAGGGTCAATACTGAGGAAGTGCTGCACTGTCAATGGGCCAGTAGTGAGGGATTGCTGCACTGTCAGTGGGTCAGTTCTGATGTGGTGCTGCACTGTCAGAGGGTCAGTACTGAGGGCGTACTGTACTGTCAGAGGGTCAGTACTGAGGGAGTGCTGCACTGTCAGAGGGTCAGTACTGAGGGAGTGTTGCACTGTCAGAGGGTCAGTACTGAGGGAGAGCTGCACTGTCAGAGGGTCAGTACTGAGGGAGTGCTGCACTGTCAATGGGTCAGTAGTGAGGGAGTGCTGCACTGTCAATGGGTCAGTACTGAGTATGTGCTGTACTGTCAGAGTGTCAGTACTGAGGGAGTGCTGCACAGTCAGAGGGTCAGTGTAGAGGGAGTGCAGCATTGTCAGAGGGTCAGTGTGGAGGGAGTGCAGCATTGTCAGAGGGTCTGTGTGGAGGGATTGCAGCATCGTCAGAGAGTCAGGACGGGGGGATTGCTATGCAGTGAGAGAGTCAGCAACGATGAAGTGCACACTCTCTGCGGGTCAGTGCTAATGGATGGCCATGCTGTCAGAGTGTTGCACTGTGAGAGGTTTACTACTGAGGGAGCGCTGCAATGCCAAAGGGTTAGAAATGAGGGATCACCACACACTGACGGGGTTATTACTGAGGGATCAGCGCGCTGTGAGAGGGTCAGTACTGATGGAGCGCCACACTATGTGTCCGACAGTCAGTACTGAGTGATTGCTGCATTGCCAGAGGGTCAGTACTGAGAGAGTGATGGACTGTCAAAGGGTCATTACTTAGGGTGCGCTACTTGGTCAGTGTGTCAGTTCTGAGGGTGTTGTTTCAGAGGGTCATTACAGAGGGAGTGCTGCACTGTGAGAGGGTCAGTACTGAGGGAGTGCTGCACTGTCAGAGGTCAGTAGTGAGGGAGTGGTGCACTGTCAGAGGGTCAGTACTGAGGGAGTGCTGCACTGTCAGAGGGTCAGTACTGAGGGAGAGCTGCACTGTCAGAGGATCAGTGTGGAGGGAGTGCAGCATTGTCAGAGTGTCAGTGTGGAGAGAGTGCAGCATTGTCAGGGGTTCATTACAGAGAGAGTGCTACACTATCAGAGGGTCAGTACTGAGGGAGCGTTGCCCTGTCAGTTGGTCAGTACAAAGAGAGTGCTACACTGTCAGAGGATCAGTACTGAGGGAGTGCTGCACTGTCTGAGGGTCAGTACTGAGGGAGAGCTGCACTGTCAGAGGATCAGTGTGGAGGGAGTGCAGCATTGTCAGAGGGTCAGTACTGAGGGATTGCTGCGCTGTCAGACTGTCAGTACTGAGGGAATGCTGCACTGTCAGAGGGTCAGTACTGAGGGAGTGCAGCACTGTCAGATGGTCAGTACTGAGGGAGTGATGCACTGTCAGAGGGTCTGTATTGAGGTAATGCTGCACTGTAAGAGGTTCAGTAGTGAGGGAGTGCTGCACTGTCAGAGGGTCAGTACTGAGGGAATGCTGCACTGTCAGACAATCAGTTCTGAGGGAGTGCTGCACTGTCAGAGGTTCAGTACTGAGGGAGTGCTGCACTGTCTGAGGGTCAGTACTGAGGGAGAGCTGCACTGTCAGAGGATCAGTGTGGAGGGAGTGCAGCACTGTCAGAGGGTCAGTACTGAGGGAGTGCTGCGCTGTCAGTCGGTCAGTACTGAGGGAGAGTTGCAATGTCAGCGGGTCAGTACTGAGGGAGTGCTGCACTGTCAGAGGGTCACTGCTGAGGGAGTGCAGCACTGTCAGAGGGTCAGTATTGAGGGAATGCTGCACTGTCAGAGGGTCAGTACTGAGGGAATGCTGCACTGTCAGCTGGTCAGTCCTGAGGGAGTGCTGCACTGTCAGAGGGTCAGTACTGAGGGAGTGCAGCACAGTCAGAGCGTCAGTACTGAGGGAGTACTGCACTGTCAGAGGATCAGTTCTCCGGGAAGGCCGCACTGTCAGAGGGTCAGTACTGAGGGAGTGCTGCACTGTCAGAGGATCAGTACTGAGGGAGTGCCGCGCAGTCAGAGGGTCAGTACTGAGGGAGTGCCGCGCAGTCTGAGGGTCAGTACAGAGAGAGTGCTACACTGTCAGAGTTTCAGTACTGAGGGAGTGCTGCACTGTCTGAGGGTCAGTACTGAGGGAGTGCTGCACTGTCAGAGGATCAGTGTGTAGGGAGTGCAGCTTTGTCAGAGGATCAGTACTAAGGGAGTGCTGCACAGTCAGAGGGTCAGTACAGAGGGAGAGCTGCACTGTCAGAGGATCAGTGTGGAGGGAGTGCTGCACTGTCAGATGGTCAGTACTGAGGGAGTGCTGCACTGTCAGAGGGTCACTGCTGAGGTAGTGCAGCACGGTCAGAGGGTCAGTACTGAGGGAGTGCTGCGCTGTCAGAGGGTCAGTACTGAGGGAGTGCAGCACTGTCAGATGGTCAGTACTGAGGGAGTGCTGCACTGTCAGAGGGTCACTGCTGAGGTAGTGCAGCACGGTCAGAGGGCCAGGATTGAGGGAATGCTGCACTGTCAGAGGGTCAGTACTGAGGGATTGCTGCACTGTCAGAGGGTCAGTACTGAGGGAGTGCCGCGCAGTCTGAGGGTTAGTACTGAGGGAGAGCTGCACTGTCAGAGGGTCAGTCCTGAGGGAGTGCTGCACTGTCTGAGGGTCAGTACTGAGGGAGAGCTGCACTGTCAGAGGATCAGTACTGAGGGAGAGCTGCGCTGTCAGAGGGTCAGCACTGAGGGAATGCCGCGCTGTCAGAGGGTCAGTACTGAGGGAGTGCTGCACTGTCAGAGGGTCAGGACTGAGGGAGTGCTGCACTGTCTGAGGGTCAGTACTGAGGGAGAGCTGCACTGTCAGAGGATCAGTGTGGAGGGAGTGCAGCATTGTCAGAGGGTCAGTACTGAGGGAGAGCTGCACTGTCAGAGGGTCAATACTGAGGGAGTGCAGCATTGTCAGAGGGTCAGTACTGAGGCAGTGCAGCACTGTCAGAGGGTCAGTACTGAGGGCGTGCTGCACTGTCAAAGGATCAGTTCTGAGGGAGAGCCGCTCTGTCCGAGGGTCAGTACTGAAGGAGTGCTGCACTGTTAGAGGGTCAGTACTGAGGGATTGCTGCACTGTCAGAGGGTCATTACTGAGTGAGTGCTGCACTGTCAGAGGGTCATTACTGAGTGAGCTCCCCACTGTAAGAGTTTCTGTCCAGATGGCAAGCCACGCTATCAGAGGATCAGCACTGAGAGAGCACTGCAGCATCAGCGGGTCAGTACTGAGGTAGTGCCTCATTGCCAGAGGGTCAGTACTGAGAGAGTGCTGCACTGTCAGAGGATCAGTACTGAGAGAGTGCTGCACTGTCAGAGGATCAGTACTGAGGGAGTGCTGCACTGTCATTAATTCAGTACTGAGGGAGTGCTGCACTGTCAGAGGGTCAGTACTGAGGTAGTGCTGTACTGTCAGAGGGTCAGTACTGAGGGAGTGCTGCACTGTCAGAGGGTCAGTACTGAGGGAGTGCTGTTCTGTCAGAGTGTCAGCTCTGATGGAGTGCTGCACTGTCAATGGATCTGTTCTGATGGAGAGCTGCACTGTCAGAGGTTTTGTCCTGAGATTGGGCCACACTGTCGGAGGGTCAGTACAGGGTCACTTCCACACTGTCAGAGAGTCAGTACTGTAATAAGTGAATTCTGTCCAGGTATTCTAAATCTCCGGAGAATAGTCCCTGACACTCGGCTAACTGCTCTACACTAGGGCTATGGTTCAGATCAACCGAGTTCTGCCTCCACACTCTGCCGACCGCGGACTGTCCTTTAACCCTTGACTTCAAGGGAGACTGTCCACAAGGTCCCGTCCTAGGAGGCGAACTCCAAGCTGTCAGCACCAGCGCTCATCCCCACCGGCTACCGCTTTTCCCGTGGCAAATCGAAATGCTGCGAGACACACAAATGAGCAACGGATGTTTATTTCAAACTTGCAAGTTTGGGCGGCTTCCAAAAAATAAAGCTTCGGAAAATCGCGCCGGAAGATTTTACAGCACTGATATTTATACATTATTTTTACATGTAAAAACATTAATGACAATTCCATTGGTTAAAACATTTCACGCTTTTCTCTGCCAATTCTTTGATTTATATTGTTTTTAACAATTCCATTGGTCAAAACCTTTCACACTTCTCTCTGCCAACGCTTTGATTATCTGTATGTTTCTAATATTCTGAGAGCTTCTATTGTATCATGGCCACCTGTTTCTTAAACATTACATTATTTTTCTCTATCCCAGGCCTTGGTTATCTGTATGTTTTTAATATTTTAAGAGCTCCTATTGTATTATTGCCAATGTTACCTAGCTTCATAGCAGCCTAGTTTTAATTAACAGCTTACGTCAGTTTCATTCAAGGTTACAAACCGCCATGTTTTTGACATAACAGTTTCTCCCTGTTTCCAGGCTAACTTACATTCAGTCTCACAGTTCGCCCTTACTTATTAACCCTTAGTTCAACTGCAGAAATTACATCACCCATATCAGTACAGAGGGAGTGCATCACTATCAGAGGATCAGTATGGTGGGAGTACAGAATTGTCAGAGGGTCATGGTTGTGGGAGTGCAGCATTGTCAGAGGATCAGTGTGGTGGGAGTGCAGCATTGTCAGAGGGTCAGTGTGGAGGGAATGCAGCATTGTCAGAGGGTCAGTGTGTGGGAATGCAGCATT
This sequence comes from Hemiscyllium ocellatum, assembly GCF_020745735.1. Lineage (NCBI taxonomy): Eukaryota > Metazoa > Chordata > Chondrichthyes > Orectolobiformes > Hemiscylliidae > Hemiscyllium > Hemiscyllium ocellatum. The sequence goes on from NW_026867754.1 coordinate 60,079, forward strand.
ATCAGGGGTTCAGTATGGGGGGAGTGCAGCATTGTCAGAGGGTCAGTGTGGAGGGAGTGCAGCTTTGTCAGAGAATCAGTGTGGAGGGAGTGCAGCAGTGTCAGAGGATCAGTGTGGAAGGAGTGCAGCACTGTCAGAAGATCAGTGTGGAGGGAGTGCAGCATTGTCAGAGAGTCAGGACGGGGGGATTGCTATGCAGTGAGAGAGTCAGCAATGATGAAGTGCACACTCTCTGCCGGTCAGTGCTAATGGGTGGCCATGCTGTCAGAGTGTCGCACTGTGAGAGGGTTACTACTGAGGGAGCGCTGCACTGTGAAAGAGTTAGAAATGAGGGATCACCACACACTGACGGGGTTATTACTGAGGGATCAGCGCGCTGTGAGAGGGTCAGTACTGATGGAGCGCCACACTATGTGTCGGACAGTCAGTACTGAGTGATTGCTGCATTGCCAGAGGGTCAGTACTGAGAGAGTGATGGTCTGTCAAAGGGTCATTACTTAGGGAGCGCTACTTGGTCAGTGTGTCAGTTCTGAAGGTGTTGTTTCAGAGGGTCATTACTGAGGGAGTGCTGCACTGTCAGAGGGTCAGTACTGAGGGAGTGCTGCACTGTGAGAGGGTCAGTACTGAGGGAGAGCTGCACTGTCAGAGAATCAGTGTGGAGGGAGTGCTGCACTGTCAGAGGGTCATTTCAGAGAGAGTGCTACACTATCAGAGGGTGAGTACTGAGGGAGCGTTGCACTGTCAAAGGGTCAGTACAGAGAGAGTGCTACACTGTCAGAGGTTCAGTACTGACGGATTGCTGCACTGTCAGAGGGTCAGTACTGAGTGAGTGCTGCACTGTCAGAGGGTCAGTACTGAGGGAGTGCTGCACTGTCAGAAGGTCAGTACTGAGGGAGAGCTGCACTGTCAGAGGATCAGTGTGGAGGGAGTGCAGCATTGTCAGAGGGTCAGTACCGAGGGAGTGCTGCACTGTCAGAGGGTCAGTACTGAGGGAGTGCAGCACTGCCAGATGGTCAGTACTGAGGGAGTGCTGCACTGTCAGAGAGTCAGTGCTGAGGGAGTGCTGCACTGTCAGAGGATCAGTGTGGAGGGAGTGCAGCATTGTCAGAGGGTCAGTATTGAGGGAATGCTGCACTCTAAGAGGATCAGTACTGCGGGAGTGCTGCACTGTCAGAGGATCAGTGTGGAGGGAGTGCAGCATTGTCAGAGGGTCAGTACTGAGAGAGTGCTGCACTGTCAGAGGGTTAGTGCAGAGGGAGTGCTGCACTGTCAGAGGGTCACTGCTGAGGGAGTGCAGCACTGTCAGAGGGTCAGTACTGAGGGAATGCTGCACTCTCAGACGGTCAGTTCTGAGGGAGTACTGCACTGTCAGAGGGTCAGTACTGAGGGATAGCTGCACTGTCAGACGGTCAGTACTGAGGGAGTGCTGTACTGTCAGAGGGTCAGTACTGAGCGAGCGTTGCACTGTTAGAGGGTCATTGCTGAGGGAGTGCTGCACTGTCAGAGGGTCACTGCTGAGGGAGTGCAGCACTGTCAGAGGGTCAGTATTGAGGGAATGCTGCACTGTAAGAGGGTCAGTCCAGAGAGAGTGCTACACTCAGAGGGTCAGTACTGAGGGAGTGCTGCACTGTCGGACGGTCAGTCCTGAGGGAGTGCTGCATTGTCAGAGTGTCACTGCTGAGGGAGTGCAGCACTGTCAGAGGGTCAGTACTGAGGGAGTGCTGCACTATCAGAGGGTCAGTACTGAGGGAGGGCTGGACTGTCAGAGGGTCAGTACTGAGGGAGTGCTGCACTGTCAGACGGTCAGTCCTGAGGGATTCCTGCATTGTAAGAGAGTCAGTACTGAGTGAGTGCCACACTATCAGATGCCCTGAATGGCCTAATGTCTGCTCTCATGTCTTGTGGTCTACGAGGAATATCGGGAATTGTTCAGTACATTTCTGCTTCTGCGTCTTACAGACCCTGCTCAGCAATGATTCCCGTGTCCAGATTCCAGAGACTGTGTTCAAACAGACCGTCTTCATTTGGTTTTTGAACTTGAAGAGGTTACATCCTCTTTTCCCAGGGTTGGAGGGTTCGTTTCACGGGACTGACCTGCCAGCTCAAAGGGATATTTTCATGCTGCAGGGCTGAGGTTTATTCCTCAGCTTCCGTGTGCAAATCCCAAATGGATCCCACTGCCCCACACTCAGCACAGTCGTGTGTTCCTTATTTGTGAGCTTGCCAATGCTCATCCACTTCCAGAATGATATCCCACACTCCTCCAAGTCGTATTGCAGGGTAATTGCCTGGGAGAGAGGAGGGCTAAGAGTGGAAATAAAAACCTGAAAGTTCCTTACAGTGACATTAAGGATGAATTGATAATGAGAGAAAGAGTAGGCTGTGGAACACAGTGAGAGTCTGTGCATGGACCCAGAGGGTGTAGTGAATGGATGCATTTTGTCAGTGCTCACTGGGACAGGGTTGATAATAAATCGTGGAGATGCTCTGTGACACAATTAAATGAGTAAACATATATATAGAGAGAGATGGTTCTGAGTGGTCTGGCCTTCTTACAACCCAATAAATCTCCAAAGACGGTGGAAATGTATCTCAGTTTACCGAATGAGGTCATAGACGAAGTAGCAGGTACACTAGCAAACATTTTCAAATCCTCTCTGGCCACAGGAGAGTGGTCTGCAGACTGACCATGTGGTACTGTTATTCAAGAGGGAGCATGAGATATACCAGGCAGCTCCAGGCCGGTCAGGCTAATGTCGTGGGTGGGACGTCTGTTGGAAGCAATTTTGGGAGATAGAATTAATCAGCATTTAAAGAGACTGGAGTTCAGGAAGAACAGTCAGAATGGTTCTGTTAAGGGAGGTCAGGTCTGACCAATGGGATTGCACTGTTTAAGGAGGTGACCAGGTGTGTAAATAAGGGCAATACTTTCCTGTCGTCGCTTGGAGGTCAGTGAGGCTTTTATCAGGATCCATACCGAAAACTGATAGTGAACACAAAAACTCAAGATCCAAGGAATTTGGCGCAGAATGCTGAGTGGCAGGAAGGAGACAGTGATGGCCCAATGAGAAATCTCTGTCCGTTCATGTCTTACTGTTGGGGTCTTGCTGATGTGGCTGATAGAAAAGATGTAGGTTTGAATGGTGGATGGTTAATCATTGGGTTCATGAATGATATGAAGATTGTTTGGGTGATAAATACTGAGGAGGATAGCGTTAGGTTACAGAAGGATGGAGATGGCCTTGTCAGATGGACTGATCAGTGACAACGGGTGAGGTGCCTGAAGACTGGAGGGTGGTTAATGATGGGCCATTATTGAAGTAAGGCTGCAAGGAACAGCCATTGAACTATGGAGCTGTGAGTCTGATGGCAGTGGTGGGTCAGCTGTTGGAGGGCATTCTTAGAGACAACTTACATACATTTGGAAAAGCAAGAATTGATTAGGGATGGTCAGCTTGGCTTTGTTTGTGGAAATGATGTGTCCAACTTGATAGAGCTTTTGAAGGGATGACCAAGGAGACAGATGAGAAGGTTTCACATGGGAGACTGCTTAGTGAAAGGTTAGATGGCATGACATCCAGGGAGAGAGGACAGCACGGTGCCTCAGTGGTTTGATTCTAACTCCCGGTGACTGTCTGTATGGAGTTTACACATTCTCTCTGTATCTGTGCGGGTTTCCTCCGGGTGCTGCAGTTTCCTCCCACAGTCCAAAGATGCCATGGGAAATGCAGCATTACAGGGATAGAGTAGAGGATGTGAGTCTGGGTGGGATGCTGTTCAGACAGTCAGTGTGGGGCCAATGGACGGAATGGCTTGCTTCTACACTGTAGGAATTCTAAAATTAATCCAGAGAGACAAGTCATGTTCTGGGAATCTGGGCTTCAACCTTGAACAGGGGTGGATGTGGGTCCTTACCGTCTGAAGGGGTTTGAACACAGTCTGAGGGGGGAGCTGGGCTGAGCCCTGAAGTGTTGAGGGTGTGAATGTTTTGTGGAGCTACTGTCTGAGGGGCTTTGGGGGTTAAACACAACAAAGTGGTGCTTTCTTTGATATTGGGGGGGTATTTTCTGAGGTACTGAGGGAGCACTATCTGAGGTATTGAGGGGGCACTTTCTGAGGTACTGAGGGAGCACTTTCAGATGTGCTGAGGAATTGAGGTAGCACGTTCTGAGGTACTGAGGGAGAACTCTCTGAGGTATTGAGGGAGCACATTGTGAGGCACTAACGGAGCATTTTCTGAGGTAGAGAGAGAGCACTTTCTGAGGTATTGAGGGAGCACTGTCTGAGGTATTGAGGGAGCATTTTCTGAGGTAAAGAGGGAGCATTTTTTAGAAATTGAGGGAGCACTTACTTAGATATTGAGAGAGCACTTTCTGAGGTACTAAGGGAGAACTATCTGAGGTATTGGGGAAGCACTTTCTGAGGTATTGAGGGAGCAATTTCTGAGGTATTGAGGGAGCACTCTCTGGGGTACTGAGGCAGCACTATGTGAGGTACTGAGAGAGCACTTTATGAAGTATTGAGGGAGCACTCTGAGGAATTGAGAGAGTACTTTTTGAGGCTCTGAGGGAGCAGTTTCTGAGGTACTGAGGGAGCAATTTCAGATGAACTGAGGAATTGAGATAGCACTTTCTGAGTAATTGAGGGAGCACTTTCTGAGGTATTGGGGGAACACTTTCTGAGGGATTGAGGGAGCACCTTCAGAGGTACTGAGTGAGAACTAACTGGGGAATTGAGGGAGCATTATCTGAGGTAGTGAGGGAGCATTATCTGAGGTATTGAGGGAGCACTTTCTGAGGTATTGAGGGAGTATTATCTGAGGTACTGAGGGAGAACTATCTGAAGTATTCAGGGAGCACTTTGAGGTATTGAAGGAGCACTATCTGAGGTATAGAGGGAGAACTTTCTGAAATATATGGGAGCATTATCTGAGGTATTGAGGGAGCACTTTCTGAGGTATTGAGGGTGAAATATCTGAGATATTGAGAGAGCACTTTTTGAGGTACTGAGGGAGCACTTTCTCTGGTATTCAGGGAGCATTTTCTGAGGTACTGTTGGAACTCTTTCTGATGTACGGAGGGAGCACTTTTTGAGGTACTGAGGGAGAACTATCTGAGGTATTGAAGGATAATGATCTGAGGTACTGAGGGAGTACTTTCTGAGGTATTGAGGGAGAACTATCTGAGGTATTGAGGGAGAACGATCTGAGGTACTGTGGGAGCACTTTCCGATGTATTGAGCGAGCACTTTCTGAGGTACTGAGGGATCACTATCTGAGGTACTGTGGGAGCCCATTCTGAGGTACTGTGGGAGCCCTTTCTGAGGTACTGTGGGAGCCCTTTCTGAGGAATTGAGGGAGCAGTATCTGAGGAATTGAGGGGGAACTATCTGAGGAATTGAGGGGGAACTATCTGAGGAATTGAGGGGAACTATCTGAGGTATTGAGGGAGCACTATCTGAGGTATTGAGGGAGCACTATCTGAGATATTGAGGGAGCACTGTCTGGCGTACTGAGGGAGCATTTTCTGAGGTATTGAAGGAGCACTGTCTGAGGCACTGAGGGAGCACTTTCTGAGGTATTGAGGGATCACTATGTGAGGTACTGAGATAGCACTTTATGAAGTAGTGAGGGACACTATCTGAGGTATTGAGAGAGCCCTTTTTGAGGCTCTGAGGGAGCAGTTTCTGAAGTACTGTGGGAGCAATTTCAGATGTACTAAGGAATTGACGTAGCACTTTCTGAGGTATTGAGCGAGCACTTTCTGAGGTATTGAGGGAGCATTTTCTGTGGTACTGAGGGAGAACTATCTGAAATATTGAGGGAGCATTTTCGGAGGTATTGAGGGAGCACTTTCTGAGGTATTGAAGGAGCACTATCTGAGGTACAGAGGGAGAACTATCTGAGGTACTGAGGGAGCACTTTCGGAGGTATTGACGGAGCACTTTCAGACGTATTGAGGGAGCACTTTAAGAGGTATTGAGGGAGAACTATCTGTGGTATTGGGGGAGAACGATCTGGGGGACTGAGGGAGCACTTTCGGAGGTATTGAGGGAGAACTATTGAGGGAGCACTATCTGAGGTACTGAGGGAGCACTTTCTGATGAACTGAGGGTGCACTTTCTGATGTAGAGGGAGCACTTTCTGAGGTACGGATGGAGCACTTTATGAGGTACTGAGGGATAAATATTTGAGGTATTGAGGGAGAACTCCCTAAGGTACTGAGGGAGAGCCAACTGAGGTATTGAGGAGGCAGTTTCTGGGGTACTGAGGGAGCACTTTCTGAGGGATTGAGGGAGCACTTTCTGAGGGATTGAGGGAGCACTTTCTGAGGGATTGAGGGAGCACTTTCTGAGATATTGAAGGAGTACTTTCTGAGGTAATGAGGGAGCATTATCTGAGGTACTGAAGGAGAACTATCTGAGGTGCTGTGGGAGAACAATCTGAGGTATTGAGGGAGCACTTTGTGAGGTATTGAGGGAGAACTACCTGAGGTACTGAGGGAGAGGCATCTGAGGTATTGAGAAGGCAGTTTCTGGGGTACTGAGGGAGCACTTTCTGAGGGATTGAGGGAGCACTTTCTGAAATACTGTGGGAACACTTTCTGAGATATTGAAAGAGCACTTTCTGAGGCGATGAGGGAGCATTATCTGAGGTATTGAGGGAGCACTTTATGAGGTAGTAAGGGAGCACTTCTTGAGGTACTGAGTGAGCACTTTCTGAGTTATTAAGGAAGCACTTTCTGAGGTATTGAGGGAGCACTGTCTGGCGTACTGAGGGAGCATTTTCTGACGTACTGAGAGAGCACTTTCTGAGGTATTGTGGGAGCATTTTCTGAGGTACAGAAGGAGCACTTTCTGAGGGATTGAGGGAGCACTATCTGAGGGATTGAGGGAGCACTATCTGAGGGATTGAGGGAGCACTTTCGGAGGGATTGAGGGAGCACTTTCGGAGGGATTGAGGGAGCACTTTCGGAGGTATTGAGGGAGCACTTTGGGAGGTATTGGGGAGAACGATCTGAGGGACTGAGGGAGCACTTTCGGAGGTATTGATGGAGAACTATTGAGGGAACACTATCTGAGGTACTGAGGGAGCACTTTCTGATGAACTGACGGTGCACTTTCTGATGTAGAGGGAGCACTTTGAGGTACGGATGGAGCACTTTATGAGGTATTGAGGGATAACTATTTGAGGTATTGAGGGAGAACTACCTGAGGTAGTGAGGGAGAGCCAACTGAGGTATTGAGGAGGCAGTTTCTGGGTACTGAGGGAGCACTTTCTGAGGGATTGAGGGAGCACTTTCTGAGGTACTGAGGGAGCACTGTCTGAGGTATTGAGGGGGAACTTTGAGGTACTGAGGGGACACTTTCTGAGGTATTGAGCGAGCACTTTCTGATGTACTGAGGGATCACTATCTGAGGTATTGTGGGAGCACTTTTTGAGGTACAGAGGGAGCACTTTCTCTGGTATTCAGGGAGCATTTTCTGAGGTACTGTGGGAGCTCTTTCTGATGTGCTGAGGGAACACTTTCTGAGGTCCAGAGGGAGCACTTTTTGAGGCATTGAGGGAGCAGTGTCCGAGGTATTGAGGGGCACTTTCTGAGGTATTGAGGGATCACTTTCTGAGGAACTGAGGGAGCACTTTCTGAGGTACTGTGGAAGCACTTTCTGAGGTACTGAGAGAGCGCTTTCTGAGGTTATTGGGGGAGCACTTTCTGAGGTATTGAGGGGGCACTTTCTGAGGAACTGAGGCAGCATTTTTGAGGAATTGAGGGAGAACTATCTGAGGAATTGAGGGAGCATGATCTGAGTTACTGAGGGAGAACTGTGTGAGTTACTGAGGGAGAACTATGTGAGGTACTGTGGGAGCACTATCTGAGGTACTGTGGGAGCACTATCTGAGGTACTGAGGCAGCACTATCTGAGGTACTGAGGGAGCACCATCTGAGGTACTGAGGGATCACTTTCTGCGGTATTGAGGGAGCACTACCTGAGATATTGAGTGAGCACTTTCTGAGGTATTGAGGGTGAACTATCTGAGATATTGAAGGAGCATTCTCTGCGGTATTGAGGGAGCACTTTCTGACGTATTGAGGAAGAACTATCAGATGTACTGAGGGAGCACATTGTGATATTGAGGGAGCACTATCTGAGGAATTGAGGGAGCATGATCTGAGTTACTGAGGGAGAACTATGTGAGGTATTGAGGGAGAACTATCTGAGGTACTAAGGGAGCACTTTCTGAGATAGTGAGGGAGCACTTTATGAGGTGCTGAGGGAGCACTGTCTGAGGTATTGAGGTGGCACATTCTGAGGTATTCAGGGAGCACTTTCTGAGGTATTGAGGGAGCACTACCTGAGATATTGAGTGAGCAATTTCTGAGGTATTGAGGGTGAACTACCTTAGATATTGAAGGAGCATTTTCTGAGGTACTGTGGGAGCACTTTCTGAGGTACTGTGGGAGCACTTTATGAGGTACTGAGAGAGAACTACCTGAGGTACTGAGTGAGAGCCATCTGAGGTATTAAGGAGGCAGTTTCTGGGGTATTGAGGGAGCACTTTCTGAGGTATTGAGGGAGCACCGTCTGAGGTATTGAGGGAGCACTTTCTGAGTTATTGGGGGAGCACTTTCAGACATATTGAGGGAGCGCTTTCAGATGTATTGAGGGATCACTTTATCAGAAAGTGAGGGAGAACTATCTGAGATATTGAGTGAGCATTTTCTGAGGTATTGAGGGAGCACTTGCTGAGGTATTGTGGAAGAACTATCTGAGGTATTGAGGAAACACTTTCTGAAGTATTGTGGGAGCTCTTTCTGATGTACTGAGGGAGTACTTTACAGGTGCAGAGGGAGCACTGTCTCAGATATTGAGGTGGCACATTCTGAGGTATTCAGGGAGCACTTTCTGAGGTACTGAGGGAGTACTATCTGAGGTATTGAGGGAGAACTACCTGAGGTATTGAGGGAGAACTATCTGAGGTACTGAGGGAGCACTTTCTGAGGTATTGAGGTAGGACTTTCTGAGGTACTGAGGTAGGACTTTCTGAGATACTGAGGTAGGACTTTCTGAGGTATTGAGGGTGCATTATCTGAGGTATTGAGGAAGCACTATCAGAGGTACTGAGGTAGGACTTTCTGAGGTACTGAGGTAGGACTTTCTGAGGTACTGAGGTAGGACTTTCTGAGGCATTGAGGGAGAACTATCTGAGGTATTGAGGGAGAACTATCTGATGTACTGAGGGAGCACTTTCTGAGGTACTGAGGGAGCACTTTATGAGGTGCTGAGGGAGCACTGTCTGAGGTATTGAGGTGGCACATTTTGAAGTATTCAGGGAACACTTTCTGAGGTACTGTGGGAGAACAATCTGAGGTATTGAGGGAGCACTTTGTGAGGTACTGAGGGAGAACTATTTGAGTTATTGAGGGAGAACTACCTGAGGTACTGAGGGAGAGCCATCTGAGATATTGAGGAGGCAGTTTCTGGGGTACTAATGGAGCACTTTCTGAGGTGCTGAGGGAGCACTTTCTGAGGTATTGAGGTGGCACTTTGAGGTATTCAGGGAGCACTTTCTGAGGTACTGAGGGAGAACTATCTGAGGTACTGAGCGAGAACTATCTGAGGTACTGAGGGAGAACTATCTGAGGAATTGTGGGAGAACTATCTGAGCTATTGACTGAGAACTAGCTGAGATATTGAGGAGGCAGTTTCTGGGGTACTGAGGGAGCACTTTCTGAGGTGGTGAGGGAGCACTGTCTGAGGTATTGAGGTGGTACTTTGAGGTATTCAGGGACCACTTTCTGAGGTAATGAGGGAGAACTATCTGAGGAATTGAGGGAGAACTATCTGACGTATTGAGGAGGCAGTTTCTGGGGTACTGACGGTGCACTGTCTGAGGTATTGAGGTGGCACTTTGAGGTATTCAGGGAGCACTTTCTAGGTAATGTGGGAGCACTTTCTGAGGAATTGAGGGAGCACTTTGAGGTATTGAGGGAGAACTATCTGAGGTATTGAGGAGGCAGTTTGTGGGGTACTGAGGGAGCACTGTCTGAGGTATTGAGGGGACACTTTCTCAGGTATTGAGGGAGCACTTTCTGAGGTACTGAGGGATAACTATTTGAGGTAATGAGGGAGAACTACCTGAGGTACTGAGGGAGAGCCATCTGAGGTATTGCGGAGGCAGTTTCTGGGGTACTGAGAGAGCACTTTCTGAGGGATTGAGGTAGCAATTTCTGAGATACTGTGGGAACACTTTCTGAGATATTGAAAGAGCACTTTCTGAGATAATGAGGGAGCATTATCTGAGGTATTGAGGGAGCACTTTCTGAGGTAGAAAGGGCGCACTTCCTGAGGTAGTGAGTGAGCACTTTCTGGGGTACTGAGGGAGCACATTCTCGGGTACTGAGGGAGCACTTTCTGAGGTATTGAGAGAGCACTTTCTGAGGTATTGAGAGAGCACTTTCTGAGGTACTGAGGGAGAACTGTCTGCGGTATTGAGGGGGCACTTTCTGAGGTACTGAGGGAGAAATACCTGAGGTGTTGAGGGAGCACTTTCTGAGGTACTGAGGGAGAATTTTTGAGGTATTGAGGGAGCACTACCTGAGGTACTGAGGGACAACCATCTGAGCTTTTGAGGGAGCATTTTCTGAGGTACTGAGGGAACACTTCCTGAGGATTTGAGGGAGCACTGTCTGAGGTACTGAGAGAGCACTGTCTGAGGTACTGAGGGGACACTTTCTGAGGTATTGAGCGAGCACTTTATGAAGTACTGCGGGATCACTATCTGAGGTATTGTGGGAGCACTTTTTGTGGTACTGAGGGAGCACTTTCTCTGGTAATCAGGGAGCATTATCTGAGGTACAGTGGAAGCTCTTTCTGATGTAGTGAGGGAGCACTTTCTGAGGTGCTGAGGGAGCAGTGTCTGAAGTATTGATGGGGCACTTTCTGAGGTACTGAGGGAGCACTTTCTGAGGTAGTGAGGAAGCACTTTCTGAGCCACTGAGAGAGCGCTTTCTGAGGTTATTGGGGAGCACTGTCTGAGGTTATGAGGGAGCACTTTCTGAGGAACTGAGGCAGCATTTTTGAGGTATTGAGGGAACACTATCTGAGGAATTGAGGGAGCATGATCTGTGTTACTGAGGGAGAACTATGAGAGGTACTGAGGGAGCACTATGAGAGGTACTGAGGGAGCACTATGAGAGATACTGAGGGAGCACTATCTGAGGTACTGAGGGAGCATTATCTGAGGTACTGAGGGAGCACTTTCTGAGGTACTGAGGGAGCACTTTCTGAGGTACTGAGGGTGCGCTTTCTGAGGTGCTGAGGGAGCTCTTTCTGAGGTACTGAGGGAGCACTATCTGAGGGTACTGAGGGAACACTATCTGAGGTACTGAGAGAACACTTTCTGAGGGATGAGGGAGCAATTTCTGAGATACTGTGGGAGCACTTTCTGAGATATTGAGGGAGATCTTTCAGAGGTAGTGAGGAAGCACTATCGGTGGTACCGAGAGAGCTCTTTATGAGGTATTGAGGTAGCACTGTCTGTGGTATTAAGAGAGCACTTTTTGAGATACTGAGGGGGCACTTTCTGAGGTACTGAGGGAGCAATTTCAGATGTACTGAGGAATTGAGGAACCACTTTCTGAGATATTGAGGGAGCATTTCCTGAGGTACTGAGGGAGAACTATCTGGGGAATTGAGGGAGCACTTTCTGAGGAACTGAGGGAGCACTTTCTGGGGTACTGAGGGAGCACATTCTGGGGTACTGAGGGAGCACATTCTGGGGTACTGAGGGAGCACTGTCTGAGGTACTGAGGGAGCACTGTCTGAGGTACTGAGGGAGCACTGTCTGAGGTATTGAGGGGCACTTTCTGAGGTACTGAGGGAGAACCATCTGAGGTATTGAGGGAGCATTTTCTGAGGTATTGAGCGAGCACTTTCTGAGGTACTGTGGGATCACTATCTAAGGTATTGTGGGAGCACATTTTGAGGTACTGAGGGAGCACTTTCTCTGGTATTCAGGGAGCATTTTCTGAGGTACTGTGAGAGCTCTTTCTGATGTACTAAGGGAGCACTTTCTGAGGAAGGAGGGTTCACTTTTTGTGGTACTGAGGGAGCAGTGTCCGAGGTATTGAGGTGGCATTTTCTGAGGTATTGAGGGGGCATTTTCTGAGGTATTGAGGGGGCACTTTCAGAGTAACTGAGGGAGCACTGTCTGAGGTATTGAGGAAACACTATCTGAGGTATTGTGGGTGCAGTTTCTGAGGTTATTGGGGAGCACTGTCTGAGGTTATGAGAGAGCACTTTCTGAGGTACTGAGGGAGCACTTTCTGAGGTACTGAGGGAGCACTGTCTGAGCTATTGAAGGGGAACTTTCTGAGGTACTGAGGGAGAACTATTTGAGGTATTGATGGAGAACATCTGAGGTACTGAGGGAGAACCATCTGAGGTGTTGAGGGAGCATTTTCTTAGATATTGAGGGAGCTCTGTCTGAGGTAGTGAGGGAGCACTATCTGTTGTTCCGAGAGAGCACTTTGAGGTACTGAGGGAGCAATTTCAGATGTACTGAGGAATTGAAGAAGCACTTTCTGAGGTAGTGATGGAGAAGTATTTGAGGCATTGAGGGAGAACAATCTGAGGTACTCAGCGAGAGCCATCTGAGGTATTGAGGAGGCAGTTTCTGGGGTACTGAGGGAGCACTTTTTTGAGGTGCTGAGGGAGCACTTTCTGAGATATTGAGGGAGCACTTTCTGATGTATTGTGGGAGCACTATCTGAAGTACCGAGAGAGCACTTTATGAGGTATTGAGGTAGCACTGTCTGAGGTATTAAGAGAGCACTTTTTGAGGTACTGAGGGACCACTTACAGAGGCACTGAGGGATCAATTTCAGATGTACTGAGGAATTGAGGAACCACTTTCTGAGATATTGAGGGAGCACTTCCTGAGGTACTGAGGGAGAACTATCTGGGGAATTGAGGGAGCATTATCTGTGGTACTGAGGGAGCACTGTCTGAGGTACTGAGGGAGCACTGTCTGAGGTACTGAGGGAGCACATCCTAGGGTATTGAGGGAGCACATTCTGGGGTATTGAGGGAGCACTTTCTGAGGTATTGATGGAGCACTTTCTGAGGTGTTGATGGAGAACTATCTGAGGTATTGACGGAGCATTACCTGAGGTATTCGGGGAGCACATTCTGAGATACTGAAGGAGAATTATCCGAGGTACTGAGGGAGAACTATCTGAGGAATTGTGAGAGCACATTCTGAGGTACTGAGGGAGAAGTATTTGAGGTATAGAGGGAGCACTTTCTGAGGTACTGAGGGAGCACTTTCTGATGTACTGAGGGAGCACTTTCTGAGGTACTGGGGGAGCATTGTCTGAGGTATTGCGGGAGCACTTTCTGAGGTACTGAGGGAGAACTATCTGAGTTACTGATGGAGAACTATCAGAGGAATTGAGGGAGCGCTTTCTGAGGTACTGAGGGAGAAGTATTTGAGAACTATTCGAGGTATTGAGGGCGATCTACCTGAGGTACTGTGCGAGAGCCATCTGAGGTAATGAGAAGGCAGTTTCTGGGGTACTGAGGGAACACTTTCTGAGGTACTGTGTGAGCACTTTTTGAGATATTGAGGGAGCACTATCTGAAGTACCGAGAGAGCACTTTATGAGGTAATGAGGTAGCACTGTCTGAGGTATTAAGAGAGCACTTTTTGAGGTCCTGAGGGTGCACTTCCTGAGGGACTGAGGGAGCAATTTCGGATGTACTGAGGAATTGTGGTTGCACTTTCTGAGGTATTGAGGGAGCACTATCTGGGGAATTGAGGGAGCATTATCTGAGGTACGGAGGGAGCACTTTCTGAGGTACGGAGGGAGCACTGTCTGAGGTATTCAGGGGGCACTTTCTGAGGTATTGAGGAAGAACCATCTGAGGTACTGAGGGAGCATTTCTGAGGTACTGAGAGAGCACAGTCTGAGGTACTGAGGGATCACTACCTGAGGAATTGTGGGAGCACTATCTGAGGTACTGAGGTCGGACTTTCTGAGATTTTGAGGGATCACTTTCAGGCGTATTGAGGGAGCACTTTCAGACATATTGAGGGAGCACTTTCAGACGTATTGAGGGAGAACTATCTGAGATATTGTGGGAGCATTTTCTGAGGTATTGAGGGAGAACTCTCTGAGGTAGGGAGGGAGCACTTTCTGATGTATTGTGGGAGCTATTCTGATGTACTGAGGGAACACTTACTGAGGGAGCGCTTTCTGAGGTATTGAGGGAGCGCTTTCTGAGGTATTGAGGGAGTACAATCTGAGGGACTGAGGGAGAACTATTTGAGGTACAGAGGGAGCGGTGTCAGGTATTGAGGTGAACTATCTGAGATATTGAGCGTGCATTTTCTGAGGTACTGAGGGAGCACTTTCTGAGGTGCTGACGGAGCACTGTCTGAGGTACTGAGGCAGAACTATCTAAGGTACAGAGGGTGAACTATCTGAGGATTTGAGCGAGCACTTTCTGAGGTGCTGATGGGGCAATTTCTCAGGTATTGAGGGAGTACGATCTGTGGTACTGAGGGAGTACATTCTGAGATATTGAGGGTGAACTCTGAGTTATTGTGGGAACACTTTCTGATGTATTGAGGGATCACTTTCTGATGTACTGAGGGATCACTTTCTTAGGTATTGAGGGAACACTTTCTGAGGAACTGAGGCAGCATTTTCTGAGGTATGGAGAGAGCATCTTCTGAGGTATTCAGGGAGCACGTTCTGAGGTATTGAGGGAGCACTTTCAGACGTACTGATGGAGCTCTATCTGAGGTATTGAGGGAGCACTATCTGAGGTACTGTGGGAGTACTTTCTGATGTACTGAGGGAACACTTTCTAAGGTACTGAGTGAGCACGTTCTGAGGTACTGATGGAGCACTATCTGAGGTGTTGAGGGAGCATTATCTGAGGTACTGAGGGATCACTTTCTGAGGTATTGAGGGAGCTCTTTCTGACGTATTGAGGGAGCTCTTTCTGAGGTATTGAGGGAGCACTTTCTGAGGTATTGAGTGAGAAATATCTGAGGTATATAGGGTAGCACTTCATGATGTATTGTGGGAGCTCCTTCTGATGTACTGAGGGAGCACTACCTGAGGAATTGAGGGAGCATCATCTGAGGTATAGTGGGAGAACTATCTGAAATATTGAGGGAGCAATTTTTGAGGTATTGCGGGATCACTTTCTGATGTACTGAAGGAGCACTTTCTGATGTACTGAGGGAGCACATTCTGAGGTATTGAGGGAGAACTATCTGAGATATTGAGGGTGCATTTTCTGAGGTATTGTGGGAGCACTTTCTGATGTACTGAGGGAGCACTTTCTGAGGTGCTGACGGAGCACTGTCTGAGGTACTGAGGCAGAACTATCTGAGGTACTGAGGGAGAACTATCTGAGGAATTGAGGGAGCACTTTCTGAGGTGCTGATGGGGCAAATTCTGAGGTACTGAGGAAGCACTTTCTGAGGTATTGTGGGAGCACTTTCTGAGGTACTGAGGGAGAACTATCTGAGGTATTGAGGGAGAACTATCTGACGTACTGAGGGAGAAACATCTGAAGTACTGAGGGAGCACTTTGAGGAATTGAGGGAGTAATTTCTCAGGTATTCAGGGAACATTTTCTGAGGTACTGTGGGAGTTCTTTCTGAGGTACGGAGGGAGCACTTTCTGAGGTATTGTGGGAGCACATTCTGAGGTACGGAGGGAGCACTTTGTGAGGTTCTGAGTGAGCACTGTCTGAGGTATTGATGGGGCAATTTCTGAGGTATTGAGGAAGCACTTTCTGAGGTAGTGAGAGAGCGCTTTGAGGTTATTGAGGGAGCACTTTCTGAGGAACTGAGGGAGCACTTTCTGAGGAACTGAGGGAGCATTTTTGAGGTATTGAGGGAGCATTTTTGAGGTATTGAGGGAGCACTATCTGAGGTATAGAGGGAGCACTTTCTGAGGAACTGAGGGAGCATTCTTGAGGTATTGAGGGAGCAGTATCTGAGGTATAGAGGGAGCACTTTCTGATGTACTGACGGAGCACTACCTGAGATCTTGAGGGATCACTTTCTGAGGTACTGAGGGAGCACTGTCTGAGGTACTGAGGGAGCACTATCTGAGGTACTGAGGGAGCACTTTCTGAGGTACTGAGGGAGCACTTTCTGATGTACTGAGGGAGCACTTTCTGATGTACTGAGGGAGCACCTTCTGAGGGACTGAGGGAGCACTTTCTGAAGAAATGAGGCAGCATATTTGAGGTATTGAGGGAGCACTATCTGAGATATTGCGCGAGCACGACCTGAGGTATTGAGGGAGCACTATCTGAGGAATTGAGGGAGCATTATCTGAGATATTGAGGGAGCATTATCTGAGATATTGAGGGAGCATTTTCTGAGGTATTGAGGGAGCACCTTCTGAGCTATTGAGGGAGCACTTTCTCAGGTAATCAGGGAGCATTTTCTGAGGTACTGTGGGAGCTCTTTCTGACGTATGGAGGGAGCAATTTATGAAGTACTGAGTGAGCACTGTCTGAGGTTATTGAGGGAGGACTGTCTGAGGTATAGAGGGAGCACTTTCTGAGGAACTGATGCAGCATTATTGAGGTATAGATGGAGCACTATCTGATGTACTGGTGGAGCACTTTCTGAGGTATTGAGGAGCACTTTCTGAGGTACTGAGCGAACGCTTTCTGAGATATTGAGGAAGCACTTTCTGAGGTACTGAGGGAGCACTGTCTGAGGTACTGAGCGAGAACTATCTGAGGTACTAAGGGAGGACTTTGGGAGATACTGAGGGAGAACTATGTGAGGTATTGAGGGAGATCTACCCGAAGTACTGAGGGAGAGCCATCTGAGGTGCTGAGAGAGCACTTTCTGAGGTACTGAGGGAGCAATTTCAGACGTACTGAGGAATTGAGGTAGCAGTTTCAGAGGTATTGAGGGACCATTTTCTGACGTATTGAGGGAGCACCTTCTGAGGTGTTGAGGAAGCACTATCTGAGGAATTGAGGGAGCAGTATCTGAGATATTGAGGTAGCACTGTCTGAGGTATTGAGGGGGCACTTTCTGAGGTATTGAGGGAACACTTTGAGGTACTGAGGGAGCACTATCTGAGGTACTGAGGAAGCACTTTCTGAGGGTATTGAGGAATCACTTTCTGAGGTATTGAGGGAGCACTTTCTGAGGTATTGAGGGAGAACTATGTGATGTATTGTGGGAGCTCTTTCTGATGTACTGAGGGAGCACTATCTGAGGAATTGAGGAGCATTATCTGAGGTATAGAGGGAGAACTATCAGAAATATTGAGAGAGCACTTTCTGAGGTATTGAGGGAGCACTTTCTGAGGTACTGAGGTGGCAATTTCTGAGTTATTGAGGGAGCACTGTCTGAGGTATTGAGGGAACATTTTCTGAGGTGTTGAGGGAGAACTATCTGAGGTATTGAGGGATCATTTTTTGACGTATTGAGGGCGCACTTTCTGAGGTACTGAGGGAGCACTTTCTGAGTTACTGAGTGAGCATTTTCTGAGGTACTGAGGGAGCACATTCTGAGGCACTGAGTGAGATCTATCTGAGGAATTGAGGGAACACTTCTTGAGGTACTGAGGGAGATCTATTTGAGGTATTGAGGGAGGACTATCTGAGGTATTGAGGAAGCATTTTCTGAGGTATTGAGGGAGCACTTCCTGATTTAATGTGGGAGCACTTTCTGAGGAACTGAGGGAGCATTTTATGAGGTGCTAAGGGAGCACTGTCTGAGGTATTGAGGTGGCACTTTGAGGTAGTGAGGGAGCACTTTCTGAGGTACTGAGGGAGAACTATGTGATGTATTGTGGGAGCTCTTTCTGATATACTGAAGGAGCACTTTCTGAGGTACTGAGGGAGAAATTTCTGCGGTATTGAAGGAGCACTTTCTGATGTACTGAGGACGCACTATTACTGAGGTATTGAGGGAGCACTGTCTGAGGTACTGAGGGAGAACTTTCTGAGGTACTGAGGGAGAACTTTCTGAGGTACTGTGGGAGAACTTTCTGAGGTATTGCACGAACATTTTCTGAGGTACAGAGGGAGCACTTTCTGAGGTACTTAGGATGCACTATCTGAGGTATTGAGGGAGCACTATCTGAGGAATTGAGAGAGCATTATCTGAGGTATTGAGGGAGCTCTTTCCAAGGTATTGAGGTATAGAGGGAGAATTATCTGAAATAGTGAGGGAGCACTTTCTGAGGCATTGTGGGACCACTTTCTGAGGTACTGAGGGAGCACTATATGTGGTACTCTGGGAGAATCATCAGAGATATTGTGGGAGCAATTTCTGAGTATTGTTGGAGCACTATCTGAGGTACTGAGTGATCACTTTCTGAGGTACTGAGTGATCACTTTCTGAGGTACTGAGTGATCACTTTCTGATGTACTGAGGGAGCAGTATCTGAGGTATTGAGGGATCACTGAGGTATTGAGGGAGCACTTTCTGAGGTATTAAGTGAACATTTTCTGAGGTACAAAGGGAGCACTTTCTGAGGTACTTAGGATGCACTATCTGAGGTACTGAGGGAGCACTATCTGAGGTGCTGAGGGATCACTGTCTGACGTATTGTGGGAGCGCTTTCTGAAGTACTGGGGAGCACGTTCTGAGGTATTGAGGGAGCACTTTCACAGGTACTAAGGGAGCATTATCTGAGGTATTGAGGGAGAACTGTCTGAGGTATTGAGGGAGAACTATCTGAGGTATTGAGGGAGAACTATCTGACGTATTGAGGGTGAAATATCTGATGTACTGAGGGAGCAATTTCTGAGGTACTGTGGATGGTCTTTCAGATGACTGAGGGGGAACTTTCTGAGGAATTGAGGGAACACTTAATGAGGTGCTGAGGGAGCACTGCCTGAGGTATTGAGGGAGCACTGCCTGAGGTATTGAGGGAGAACTTTCTGAGGTACTGTCGGAGCACTTTCTGAGGTACTGAGGGAGCACTTTCTGAGGTACTGAGTCAGCACTATCTGACATATTGAGGGAGAACCATCTGGGAAATTGAG
This sequence comes from Hemiscyllium ocellatum, assembly GCF_020745735.1. Lineage (NCBI taxonomy): Eukaryota > Metazoa > Chordata > Chondrichthyes > Orectolobiformes > Hemiscylliidae > Hemiscyllium > Hemiscyllium ocellatum. The sequence goes on from NW_026867754.1 coordinate 79,129, forward strand.
GGAGCACTTTCTGAGGAACTTAAGGAACACTTTCTGATGTTTTGTGGGAGAATTTCTGAGGTACTGAGGGAGCACTTTCTCTCAATCTCTGTCTCTCGCCCGTTTCTCTCAATCTCTCTCTCACTCTCGCCTCCCTATCTCTCTCTCTCTCTCTCGCATTCCCCTCTCTCTCTCGCCCCCTCTCTCTCTCTCGTCCCCTCTCTCTCTCGCCCCCTCTCTCTCACTTTCGCCACCTCTCTCTCTCGACCCCCTCTCTCGTCCCTCTGTGTCTCTCTCTCTCGCCTGCTCTCTCTTGCACCCCCTCTCTCTCTCGCCCCCACTCCCTCTCTTGCCCCCCTCACTCTTTCGCACCCTCTCTCGACACCCCCTCTCTCTCTCTCTCGCATCCCCTCTCTCTCTCGCCCCCCTCTCTCTTTCGCCCCGTCTCTCTCTTTCTCTCACCCCACTCTCTCTCACACCCCTCTCTCTCTCGCCCCCATCTCTGTCTAGCCCCCCTCTCTCTCTCGCCCCTCTCTCTCTTTCTCTCGCCCGCCTCTCTCTCTCTCGCCCCACTCTCTCTCTCGCCAGCCCCTCTCTCTCACACGCCCACTCTCGCTCTGTCTCTCGCCCCACCACTCTCTCGCCCCACCACTCTCTCGCCCCCTCTCTCC
>NW_026867754.1:80277-114304 GCF_020745735.1 Hemiscyllium ocellatum
TGCCTCAGAAAGTGCTCCCTCACTATTTCAGATAATTCTCCCTCTATACCTCAATACCTTGGAAAGAGCTCCCTCAATACCTCAGATAATGCTCTCTCAATTCCTCAGATAGTGCTCCCTCAATACCTCAGATAGTGCATCCTAAGTACCTCAGAAAGTGCTCCCTCTGTACCTCAGAAAATGTTCGTGCAATACCTCAGAAAGTTCTCCCACAGTACCTCAGAAGTTCTCCCTCAGTACCTCAGAAAGTTCTCCCTCAGTACCTCAGACAGTGCTCCATCAATACCTCAGTAATAGTGCGTCCTCAGTACATCAGAAAGTGCTCCTTCATTACCGCAGAAATTTCTCCCTCAGTACCTCAGAAAGTGCTCCTTCAGTATATCAGAAAGAGCTCCCACAATACATCACATAGTTCTCCCTCAGTACCTCAGAAAGTGCTCCCTCACTACCTCAAAGTGCCACCTCAATACCTCAGACAGTGCTCCCTTAGCACCTCATAAAATGCTCCCTCAGTTCCTCAGAAAGTGCTCCCACATTAAATCAGGAAGTGCTCCCTCAATACCTCAGAAAATGCTTCCTCAATACCTCAGATAGTCCTCCCTCAATACCTCAAATAGATCTCCCTCAGTACCTCAAGAAGTGTTCCCTCAATTCCTCAGATAGATCTCACTCAGTGCCTCAGAATGTGCTCCCTCAGTACCTCAGAAAATGCTCACTCAGTAACTCAGAAAGTGCTCCCTCAGTACCTCAGAAAGTGCGCCCTCAATACGTCAAAAAATGATCCCTCAATACCTCAGATAGTTCTCCCTCAACACCTCAGAAAATGTTCCCTCAATACCTCAGACAGTGCTCCCTCAATAACTCAGAAATTGCCACCTCAGTACCTCAGAAAGTGCTCCTCAATACCTCAGAAAGTGCTCTCTCAATATTTCTGATAGTTCTCCCTCTATACCTCAGATAATGCTCCTCAATTCCTCAGATAGTGCTCCCTCAGTACATCAGAAAGAGCTCCCACAATACATCACATAGTTCTCCCTCAATACCTCAGAAAGTGCTCCTCAATACCTCAGAAAGTGATTCCTCAATACCCTCAGAAAGTGCTTCCTCAGTACCTCAGATAGTGCTCCCTCAGTACCTCAAAGTGTTCCCTCAATACCTCAGAAAGTGCCCCCTCAATACCTCAGAAAGTGCTCCCTCAATACCTCAGAAAGTGATTCCTCAATACCTTCAGAAAGTGCTTCCTCAGTACCTCAGATAGTGCTCCTCAGTACCTCAAAGTGTTCCCTCAATACCTCAGAAGTGCCCCTCAATACCTCAGTCAGTGCTACCTCAATATCTCAGATACTGCTCACTCAATTCCTCAGATAGTGCTTCCTCAACACCTCAGAAGGTGCTCCCTCAATACGTCAGAAAATGGTCCCTCAATACCTCTGAAACTGCTACCTCAATTCCTCCGTACGTCTGAAATTGCTCCCTCAGTACCTCAGAAAGTGCTCTCTCAGCACCTCAGATGGCTCTCCCTCAGTACTTCGGGTAGATCTCCCTCAATACCTCACATAGTTCTCCCTCAGTATCTCCCAAAGTCCTCCCTTAGTACCTCAGATAGTTCTCGCTCAGTACCTCAGACAGTGCTCCCTCAGTACCTCAGAAAGTGCTTCCTCAATATCTCAGAAAGCGTTCGCTCAGTACCTCAGAAAGTGCTCCTCAATACCTCAGAAAGTGCTCCACCAGTACATCAGATAGTGCTCCATCTATACCTCAATAATGCTGCATCAGTTCCTCAGAAAGTGCTCCCTCTATACCTCAGACAGTCCTCCCTCAATAACCTCAGACAGTGCTCACTCAGTACTTCATAAATTGCTCCCTCCATACGTCAGAAAGAGCTCCCACAGTACCTCAGAAAATGCTCCCTGATTACCTGAGAAAGTGCTCCCTCAATAGCTCAGAAGGTGCTCCCTCAATACCTCAGAAAATGCTCCCTCAATATCTCAGATAATGCTCCCTCAATATCTCAGATAATGCTCCCTCAATTCCTCAGATAGTGCTCCTCAATACCTCAGATAGTGCTCCCTCAATACCTCAGGTCGTGCTCGCGCAATATCTCAGATAGTGCTCCCTCAATACCTCAAATATGCTGCCTCATTTCTTCAGAAAGTGCTCCCTCAGTCCCTCAGAAGGTGCTCCCTCAGTACATCAGAAAGTGCTCCCTCAGTACATCAGAAAGTGCTCCCTCAGTACCTCAGAAAGTGCTCCCTCAGTACCTCAGATAGTGCTCCCTCAGTACCTCAGACAGTGCTCCCTCAGTACCTCAGAAAGTGATCCCTCAAGATCTCAGGTAGTGCTCCGTCAGTACATCAGAAAGTGCTCCCTCTATACCTCAGATACTGCTCCCTCAATACCTCAAGAATGCTCCCTCAGTTCCTCAGAAAGTGCTCCCCTCTATACCTCAGATAGTGCTCCCTCAATACCTCAAAAATGCTCCCTCAATACCTCAAAAATGCTCCCTCAGTTCCTCAGAAAGTGCTCCCTCAGTTCCTCAGAAAGTGCTCCCTCAATAACCTCAAAGCGCTCTCTCACTACCTCAGAAAGTGCTTCCTCAATACCTCAGAAATTGCCCCATCAATACCTCAGACAGTGCTCACTCAGAACCTCACAAAGTGCTCCCTCCGTACCTCAGAATGTGCGCCCACAATACCTCAGAAAGTGCTCCCTCCGTACCTCAGAAAGAACTCCCACAGTACCTCAGAAAATGTTCCCTGAATACCTGAGAAATTACTCCCTCAATTCCTCAAAGTGCTCCCTCAGTACTTCAGATGTTTCTCCCTCAGTACGTCAGATAGTTCTCCCTCAATACCTCAGATAGTTCTCCTCAGTACCTCAGAAAGTGCTCCCACAATACCTCAGAAAGTGCTCCCTCAGTACCTCAGAATTTGCCCCATCAGCACCTCAGAAAGTGCTCCCTCAATTCCTCAGATAGTTCTCCTCAGTACCTCAGATAGTTCTGCCTCAGTACCTCAGACAGTGCTCCGTCAGCACCTCAGAAAGTGCTCCCCTCAGTACATCAGAAAGTGCTCCCACAATACCTCAGAAAAATGCACCCTCAATATCTCAGATAGTTCTCCCTCAATACCTCAGAATGTGCTCCCTCAGTACATCAGAAAGTGCTCCCTCAGTACATCAGAAAGTGATCCCGCAATACCTCAAAAATTGCTCCCTCAATATTTCAGATAGTTCTCCCACTATACCTCAGATGATGCTCCCTCAATTCCTCAGGTAGTGCTCCCTCAGTACATCAGAAGGAGCTCCCACAATACATCATGAAGTGCTACCCTATATACCTCAGATATTTCTCACTCAATACCTCAGAAAGTGCTCCCTCAATACCTCAGAAAGAGCTCCCTCAATACGTCAGAAAGAGCTCCCTCAATACCTCAGAAAGTGATCCCTCAGTACCTCAGAAAGTGATACCTCAGTACCTCAGATAATGCTCCCTCAACACCTCAGATAGTGCTCCATCAGTACCTCAGAACGTGCTCACTCAGTACCTTAGAAAGTGTTCCCTCAGTACATCAGAAAGTACTCCCACAGTACCTCAGATAGTGCTCCCTCAATACCTCAGATAGAGCTCCATCAGTACGTCTGAAAGTGCTCCCTCAATACCTCAGAACGTGCTCCCTGAATACCTCAGAAGATGCTCTCTCATACCTCAGAAAATGCTGCCTCAGTTCCTCAGAAAGTGTTCCCTCAATACCTAAGAAAGTGATCCCTCAGTACATCAGAAAGTGATCCCTCAATACATCAGAAAGTGTTCCCACAATAACTCAGAGTTCACCCTCAATATCTCAGAATGTACTCCCTCAGTACCACAGATCGTACTCCCTCAATACCTGAGAAATTGCCCCATCAGCACCTCAGAAAGTGCTCGCTCAAATCCTCAGATAGTTCACCCTCTGTACCTTAGATAGTTCTGCCTCAGTACCTCAGACAGTGCTCCGTCAGCACCTCAGAAAGTGCTCCCTCAGTACCTCAGAAAATGCACGCTCAATATCTCAGATAGTTCACCTCAATACCTGACACCGCTCCCTCTGTACCTCAAATAGTTCTCCCTCAGTCCCTCAGATTGTACTCCCTCAATACCTCAGAAAGCGCTCCCTCAATACCTCAGAAAGCGCTCCCTCAGTAAGTGTTCCCTCAGTACATCAGAATAGCTCCCACAATACATCAGAAAGTGCTCCCTCCCTACCTCAGAGAGTTCTCCCTCAATACCTCAGAAAATGCTCCCACAATATCTCAGATAGTTCTCCCTCAATACGTCTGAAAGTGCTCCCTCAATATGTCTGAAAGTGCTCCCTCAATACGCCTGAATGTGATCCCTCAAAATCTCAGAAAGTCCGACCTCAGTACCTCAGATAGTGCTCCCAAAATTCCTCAGGTAGTGATCCCTCAGTACCTCAGACTGTGCTCTCTCAGTACCTCAGAAAATGCTCCCTCAGTACCTCAGATGGTTCTTCCTCAATACCTCAGAAAGTGCCCCTGAATACCTCAGACAGTGCTCCCTCCGTACCTCAGAAAGTGCTCCCTCCGTACCTCAGATAATGCTCCCTCAATTCCCCAGATAGTGCTCCCTCAATACCTCAGAAAGTGCAACCACAATTCCTCAGTACATCCGAAATTGCTCCCTCAGTCCCTCAGGAAGTGCACCCTCAGGACCTCAAAAAGTGCTCTCTTAATACCTCAGACAGTGCTACCTCATTACCTCATAAAGTGCTCTCTCGGTACTTCAGATAGTGCTCCCTCAATATCTCAAAAAGTGCTCACACAGTACCTCAGAAAGTGTTCCCTCAGTACCCCAGAAACTGCCTTCTCATTACCTCAGATGGCTCTCGCACAGTACCTCAGGTAGATCGCCCTCAATACCTCGAATAGTTCTCAAATACTTCTCCCTCAGTACCTCAGAAAGCGCTCCCTCAATTCCTCTGATAGTTCTCCATCAGTAACTCAGATAGTTCTCCCTCAGTACCTCAGAAAGTGCTCCCGCAATACCTCAGACAATGCTCCCCCAGTACCTCAGAAAGTGCTCCCTCAGTACATCAGAAAGTGCTCCCTCAGTACCTCAGAAAGTGCTCCCTCTATACCTCAAATACTTCTCCCTCAGTACCTCAGAATGTGCTCTCACAATTCCTCAGATAGTTCTCCCTCAGTACCTCGGATATTTCTCCTTCAGTATCTCAGAATGTGCTCCCCGAATACCTCAGGTAATGCTCCCTCAATACCTCAGATAGTTCTCCATCAACACCTCAGAAAGTGCTCCATCAATACCTCAGAAAGTGCTCCCTCAATACCCCAGAATGTGCTCCCTCAATACCCTAGGATGTGCTCCCTCAGTACCTCAGACAGTGCTCCCTCAGTACCTCAGACAGTGCTCCCTCAGTACCACAGATAATGCTCCCTCAATTCCCCAGATAGTTCTCCCTCAGTACCTCAGGAAGTGCTCCCTCAATATCTCAGAAAGTGGTTTCCTCAATTCCTCAGTACATCTGAAATTGATCCCTCAGTGCCTCTGTAAGTGGTCCCTCAGTACCTCAAAAAGTGCTCTCTTAATACCTCAGACAGTGCTACCTCAATACCTCATAAAGTGCTCTCTCGGTACTTCAGATAGTGCTCCCACAATACATCAGAAAGTGCTCCCTCAATATCTCAGAAAGTGCTCCCTCAGCACCTCAAAAAAGTGCTCCCTCAGTACCCCAGAAACTGCCTCCTCAATACCTCAGATGGCTCTCGCTGAGTACCTCAGATTGTTCTCCTCAATGCCTCAAATACTTCTCCATCACTACCTCAGAAAGTGCTTCTTCAATTCCTCAGTACATCTGAAATTGCTCCCTCAGTACCTCAAAGTGCTCTCTCGGAACAACAGATAGTGCTCCCTCACTACCTCAGACAGAGCTCCCTCAATATCTAAGAAAATGCTCCCTCAACACCTCAGATGGTTCTCCCTCAGTACCTCAGATGTTCTCCATCAATACCTCAAATAGTTCTCCCTCAGTACCTCAGAAAGTTCCCCTTCAATAGCTCAGACAGTGCTCCCTCAGTACCTCAGAAAGTGCTCCCTCAGTACCTCAGAAAGTGCTCTCTCATAACCTCAGACAGTGCTCCCCAATAACCTCAGAAACTGCACCCACAATACCTCAGATAGTGTTTCCTCAATACCTCAGACAGTGCTCCCTCAGTTACTCTGAAAGTGCCCCCTCAATACCTCAGAAAATGCCCCCTCAATACCTCAGAAAATGCCACCTCAATACCTCGGACACTGCTCCCTCAGTACCACAAAAAGTGAACCCTCCTTCCTCAGAAAGTGCTCCCTTAGTACATCAGAAAGAGCTCTCACAGTACCTCAGAAAATGCTCCCTGAATACCAGAGAAAGTGCTCCCTCAGTACCTCAAAATGTGCTCCCACAATACCTTAGATAGTGATCCCACAGTACCTCAGAAAGTGCTCGCTCAATACCTCAGAAAATGCTCCCTCAATACCTCAGATGGTTCTCCCTCAGTACCTCAGAAAGTGCCCCTCAATACCTCAGACAGTGCTCCCTCAGTACCTCAGACAGTGCTCCCTCAGTACCTCAGACAGTGCTCCCTCAGTACCCCAGAATGTGCTCCCTCAGTACCCCAGAATGTGCTCCCTCAGTACCCCAGAAAGTGCTCCCTCAGTTCCTCAGAAAGTGCTCCCTCAATTCCCCAGATAGTTCTCCCTCAGTACCTCAGGAAGTGCTCCCTCAATATCTCAGAAAGTGGTTCCTCAATTCCTCAGTACATCTGAAATTGCTCCCTCAGTACCTCAGAAAGTGCCCCCTCAGTATCTCAAAAAGTGCTCTCTTAATACCACAGACAGTGCTACCTCAATACCTCATAAAGAGCTCTCTCGGTACCACCGATAGTGCTTCCTCACTACCTCTGAAAGATCTCCCTCAATATCTCAGAAAGTGCTCCACAGTATCTCAGAAATTGCTCCCTCATCCCTCAGAAAGTGTTCTCTCAGTACCTCAGATAGTGTTCCCTCAGTACCCTCAGATAGTGCTCCCTCAGTACCTCAGAAAGAGCTCCCTCAGCACCTCAGAAAGCGCACCCTCAGTACCTCAGAAAGTGCTCCCTCAGTACCTCAGAAAGTGCTCCCTCAGTACCTCAGATAATGCTCCCCTCAGTACCTCAGATAGTGCTCCCTCAGTATCTCTCATAGTGCTCCCTCAGTACCTCTCATAGTGCTCCCTCAGTACCTCTCATAGTTCTCCCTCAGTAACACAGATCATGCTCCCTCAATTCCTCAGATAGTGTTCCCTCAATACCTCAAAAATGCTGCCTCAGTTCCTCAGAAAGTGCTCCCTCATAACCTCAGACAGTGCTCCCCAATAACCTCAGAAAGCGCTCTCTCAGTGGCTCAGAAAGTGCTTCCTCACTACCTCAGAAAGTGCTCCCTCAGTACCTCAGAAAGTGCCCCATCAATACTTCAGACACTGCTCCCTCAGCACCTCAGAAAGTGCTCCCTCACTACATCAGAAAGAGCTTCCACTGTACCTCAGATAATGCTCCCTGATTACCAGAGAAAGTGCTCCCTCAGTACCACAAAAAGTGCTCCCACAATACCTCAGATAGTGATCCCGCAGTACTTCAGAAAGTGCTCGCTCAATACCTCAGAAAGTGTCCCCTCAGTACCTCAGACAGTGCTCTCTCAGTACCTCAGACAGTGCTCCCTCAAATCCTCAGGAAGTGTTCCCTCAGTACCTCAGAAAATGCTCCCTCAAAAGCTCAGATGGTTGTCCCTCAGTACCTCAGGTAGTGCTCCCTCAATACCTCAAATAGTTCTCCCTCAGTACCTCAGAAAGTGCTCCCTCAACACCTCAGGTATTTCTCCCTCAGTACCTCAGAAAGTGCCCCTCAATACCGCAGACAGTTCTCCCTCAGTACCTCAGAAAGTGCTCTCTCAATACCTCAGAAAGTGCTCTCTCAATACCTCAGAAAGTGCTCCCTCAGTACCCGAGAATGTGCTCCCTCAGTACCCCAGAAAGTGCTCACTCACTACCTCAGGAAGTGCGCCCTTTCTACCTCAGAAAGTGCTCCCTCAATACCTCAGATAATGCTCCCTCATTATCTCAGAAAGTGCTCTTTCAATATCTCAGAAAGTGTTCCCACAGTATCTCAGAAATTGCTACCTCAATCCCTCAGAAAGTGCTCTCTCAGTACCCCAGAAACTGCCTCCGCAATACCTCAGATGGCTCTCCCTCAGTACCTCAGGTAGTTCTCCCTCATTACCTCAAATAGTTATCCCTCAGTACCTCAGAAAGTGCTCCCTCAATACCTGAGAAAGTGTCCCCTCAATACCTCAGACAGTGCTCCCTCAGTACCCCACAAACTGCCTCCTCAATACCTCAGATAGTTCTCCCTCAATACCTCAAAGTGCTCCCTCAATTCCTCAGAAAGTGCTCCCACATTACCTAGAAAGTGCTCCCTGAATACCTCAAAGTGCCACCTCAATACCTCAGACAGTGCACCGTCAGTACCCCAGAAACTGCCTCCTCAATATGTCAGATAGTTCTCCCTCAATTCCTCAGATAGTTCTCCCTCATTACCTCAGAAAGTGGTCCCTGAATACCTCAAAGTACCACCTCATTACCTCAGACAGTGCTCCCTCACCACCTCAGAAAGTGCTCCCTCAGTACCCCAGAAACTGCCTCCTCAATATCTCAGCTAGTTCTCAGTCAATAGCTCAGATAGTTCTCCCACAATTCCTCAGATAGTTCTCCCTCAGTACCTCAGATAGTTCTCGCTCAGTACCTCAGATAGTTCTCCCTCAGTACCTCAGAAAGTGCTCCCTGAATACCTCAAAGTGCCACCTCAATACCTCAGAAAGTGCTCCCTCAGCACCTCAGAAAGTGCTCCATTAGTACCCCAGAAACTGCCTCCTCAATATCTCAGATGGCTCTCCCTCAGTACCTCAGGTAGTTCTCCCTCAATAACTCAAATAGTTCTCCCTCAGTACCTCACAAAGTGCTCCCTCAATACCTCAGATTGTTCTCCCACAGTACCTCAGAAAGTGTTCCCTGAATACTTCAAAATGTGCCACCTCAATACCTCAGACAGTGCTCCCTCAGCACCTCCTAAAGTGCTCCCTCAGTACCTCAGAAAGTGCTCCCTCAGTACATCAGATAGTTCTCCCTCAATACCTCAGATAGTTCTCCCTCAATGCCTCAGAAAGTCCTACCTCAGTACCTCAGAAAGTCCTACCTCAGTACCTCAGAAAGTCCTACCTCAGTACCTCTGATAGTGCTTCCTCAATACCTCAGATAATGCACCCTCAATACCTCAGAAAGTCCTACCTCAGTATCTCAGAAAGTCCTACCTCAGTACCTCAGAAAGTCCTACCTCAATACCTCAGAAAGTGCTCCCTCAGTACCTCAGATAGTTCTCCCTCAATACCTCAGGTAGTTCTCCCCTCAATACCTCAGATAGTACTCCCTCAGTACCTCAGAAAGTGCTCCCTGAATACCTCAGAATGTGCCACCTCAATATCTGAGACAGTGCTCCCTCTGCACCTGTAAAGTACTCCCTCAGTACATCAGAAAGAGCTCCCACAATACTTCAGAAAGTGTTTCCTCAATACCTCAGATAGTTCTTCCACAATACCTCAGCAAGTGCTCCCTCAATACCTCAGAAAATGCTCACTCAATATCTCAGATAGTTCTCCCTCACTTTCTGATAAAGTGATCCCTCAATACATCTGAAAGCGCTCCCTCAATATGTCTGAAAGTGCTCCCCCAATAACTCAGAAAGTGCTCCCTCAATACCTCAGACGGTGCTCCCTCAATACCTCAGAAAGTGCTCCCTCAATACCCCAGAAACTGCCTCCTTAATACCTCAGATGGCTCTCACTCAGTACCTCAGGTAGTTCTCTCTCAGTACCTCATAAAGTGCTCCCACAGTACCTCAGAAAGTGCTCCCACAGTACCTCAGAAAATGATCCTTCAATATGTAAGGTAGTTCACCCTCAATACCTCAGAAATTGCTCACTCAATATCTCAGGTAGTGCTCCTCAATACCTCAGAAAGTGCTCCCTGAATACCTCAGAATGTGCCACCTCAATACCTCAGACAGTGCTCCCTCAGCACCTCATAAAGTGCTCCCTCACTATCTCAGAAAGTGCTCCCTTAGTACCTCAGATAGTTCTCCCTCAATACCTCACATAGTTCTCCCTCAGTAACTCAGATCATGCTCCCTCAATTCCTCAGATAGTGCTCCCTCAATATCACAATGTGCTCCCTCAGTACATCTGATAGTTCTTCCTCAATACGTCAGAAAGTGCTCCCTCAATACCGCAGAGAATGCTCCTTCAATATCTCAGATAGTTCACCCTCAATACCTCAGAAAGTGCTCACTCAATATCTCAGGTAGTGCTCCCTCAATACCGCAGAAAGTGATCCCTCAGTACCTCAGATGGTGCTCCCTCAGTACCTCAGATAGTGCTGCCTCGGTACCTCAGATAGTGCTCCACAGTACCTCAGATAGTGCTCCCACAGTACCTCACATAGTTCTCCCTCAGTAACTCACACAGTTCTCCCTCAGTAACTCAGATCATGCTCCCTCAATTCCTCAGATAGTTCTCCCTCAATTCCTCAAAAATGCTGCCTCAGTTCCTCAGAAAGTGCCCCCTCAATACCTCAGAAAGTGCTCCCCCAATAACCTCAGAAAGCGCTCTCTCAGTACCTCAGAAAGTGCTTCCACAGTACCTCAGAAAGTGCTCCCTCAGTTCCTCAGAAAGTGATCCCTCAATACCTCAGAAAGTGCCCCTCAATACCTCGGACACTGCTCCCTCAATGCCTCAAAAAGTGCTCCCTCTGGACCTCAGAAAGTGTTCCCTCAGCACATCAGAAAGAGCTCCCACAGTACCTCAGAAAATGCTCCCTGAATACCAGAGAAAGTGCTCCCTCTGTACCTCAAAAGGTGCTCCCACAATACCTCAGATAGTGATCCCTCAGTACATCAGAAAGTGCTCGCTCAATACCTCAGAAAGTGTCCCCTCAGTACCTCAAAGTTCCCCCTCAATACCTCAGACAGTGCTCCCTCAGTACCTCAGAAAGTGCTCCCTCAATCCCTCAGAAAGTGCTCCCTCAGTAACCCAGAAACTGCCTCCTCAATACCTCAGTTGGCTCTCCCTCACTACCTCAGGTAGTTCTCCCTCAATACCTCAAATAGTTATCCCTCAATACCTCATAAAGTGCTCCATCCGTACCTCAAAGTGCTCCCTCTACATCAGAAAGTGCACCGTCAGTTCATCAGAAAGTGCTCCCTCAGTACCTCAGATAGTGTTCCCTCAATAGTTCTCCATCAATACCTCCGAAAGTGCTCCCTCAGTCCCTCAGATCGTTCTCCCCAATACCTCCCAAAGTGCTCCCTCAATACCTCCGAAAGTGCTCCCTCAATCCCTCCGAAAGTGCTCCCTCAATCCCTCCGAAAGTGCTCCCTCAATCCCTCAGATAGTGCTCCCTCAATCCCTCAGATAGTGCTCCCTCAATCCCTCAGAAAGTGCTCCTTCTGTACCTCAGAAAATGCTCCCACAATACCTCAGAAAGTGCTCTCTCAGTACGTCAGAAAATGCTCCCTCAGTACGCCAGACAGTGCTCCCTCAATACCTCAGAAAGTGCTTCCTTAATAACTCAGAAAGTGCTCACTCAGTACCTCAAGAAGTGCTCCCTTACTACCTCATAAAGTGCTCCTCAATACCTCAGATAATGCTCCCTCATCGCCTCAGAAAGTGCTCTTTCAATATCTCAGAAAGTGTTCCCACAGTATTTCAGAAAGTGCTCCCTCAATCCCTCAGAAAGTGCTCCCTCAGTACCCCAGAAACTGCCTTCTCAATACCTCAGATGCCTCTCCCTCAGTACCTCAGGTAGTTCTCCCTCAATACCTCACAAAGTGCTCCCTCAATACCTCAGATTGTTCTCCCACAGCACCTCAGATAGTTCTCCTTCAGTACCTCAGATAATGCTCCCTCATTACCTCAGAAAGTACTCCTTCAATATCTCAGAAAGTGCTCCCTCAATCCCTCAGAAAGTGCTCCCTCAATCCCTCAGAAAGTGCTCCCTCAATCCCTCAGAAAGTGCTCCCTCAGTACCCAGAAACTGCCTCCTCAATACCTCAGTTGGCTCTCCCTCAGTACCTTAGGGAGTTCTCCCTCAATACCTCAAATATTTATCCCTCAGTACCTCATAAAGTGCTCCATCCGTACCTCAGAAAGTGCTCCCTCTACATCAGAAAGTGCACCCTCAGTTCATCAGAAAGTGCTCCCTCAGTACCTCAGATAGTGCTCCCTCAATAGTTCTCCCTCAATACCTCCGAAAGTGCTCCCTCAGTCCCCCAGATCGTTCTCCCCCAATACCACAGATAGTTCTCCCTCAATACCTCTTAAAGTGCTCCCTCAATACGTCTGAAAGTGCTCCGTCAATACCTCCGAAAGTGCTCCCTCAGTACCTCAGATAGTTCTCCCTCTGTACCTCAGATAGTGCTCCTTCAATACCTCAGAAAGTGCTCCCTCAATACCTCCGAAAATGCTCCCTCAATATTTCAGATAGTTCTCCCTCAGTACCACAGAAAATGCTCCCTCAATACCTCAGAAAGTGCTCGCTCAATACCTCAGAAAGTGCTACGTCAATTCCTTAGTACATCTGAAATTGCTCCCACAGTACTTCAGAAACTGCTCCCTCAGAGCCTCAAAAAGGGCTCTCTCAATACCTCAGATAGTGTCCCTCACTACTTCATAAAGTGCTATCTCAGTACCTCACATAGTGATCCCTCAATACCTCAGAAAGTGCTCCCTCAGTGCCTCAGACAGTGCTCCTTCAATACCTCAGAAAATGCTCCCTCAGTACGCCAGACAGTGCTCCCTCAATATCTCAGATAGTGCTCCCTCAATACCTCAGATAGTGCTCCCTCAATACCTCAGATAGTTCCCCCTCAATTCCTCAGATAGTTCCCCCTCAATTCCTCAGATAGTTCCCCCTCAATTCCTCAGATACTGCTCCCTCAATTCCTCAGAAAGGGCTCCCACAGTACCTCAGAAAGGGCTCCCACAGTACCTCAGAATGGGCTCCCACAGTACCTCAGATAGTGATCCCTCAGTACCTCAGAAAGTGCTCGCTCAATACATCGGAAAGTGCTCCCACAGTACCTCAGATCGTTCTCCCTCAATACCTCAGATAGTTCTCCCTCAATACCTCAGAAAGTACTCCCTCAGTACCTCAGATCATTATCCTTCAATACCTCAGATAGTTCTCCCTCAGTACCTCAAAAAGTGCTCCCTCCGTACATCAGAAAGAGTTCCAACAGTACCTCAGAAAATGCTCCCTGAATACCAGAGAAAGTGCTCCCTCAGTACCTCAAAAAGTGCTCTCTCAATATCTCAGATATTTCACCCTCAATACCTCAGAAAGTGCTCCCTCAATACCTCAGATAATGCTCCCATATATTTCAGAAAGTTCTCCCTCTATACCTCAGATAGTGCTCCTTCAATACCTCAAAGTGCTCCCTGAATACTTCAGATAGTTCTCCCTCAGTACCTCAGATAATACTCCCTCAATACCTCAGAAAGTGCTCCCTCAATACCTCAGATAATGCTCCCTCACTACCTCAGATAATGCTCCCTCAATTCCCCAGTTAGTTCTCACTCAGTACCTCTGAAGGTGCTCCCTCAATCCCTCAGAAAGTGTTCCCCCAATACCTCAGAAAGTGCTCCCTCAATTACTCAGAAAGTGCTATCTCAATTCCTCAGTTCATCTGAAATTGCTCCCTCAGTACCTCAGAAACTGCTCCCTCAGAGCCTCAAAAAGTACTCTCTCAATTCCTCAGAGTGCTCCCTCAATACTTCATAAAGTGCTCTCTCAGTACCTCACATAGTGCTGCCTCAGTACCCCAGAGAGTGCTCCCTCAATACCTCAGAAATTGCTCCCTCAATACCTCAGAAAGTGCTTCCCCAATACCTCAGATAGTTCTCCCTTAGTACCTCAGAAAGTGCTCTCTCAATATCTAAGTAAGTGCTCCCTCAATTTCTAAAAAATGCTCCCTCTTTACCTCAGAAAATGCTCCCTCAATACCTCAGACAGTGCTCCCTCAATACCTCAGAAAGTGCTCTCTCTCTACCTCAGAAAATGCTCCGTTAGTGCCTCACAATGTGCTCCCTCAATACCTCAGAGAGTTCTCCCTCAGTACCTCAGAACGTGCTACCTCAATTCCTCAGCACATCTGAAAGTGCTCCCTCAGTACCTCAGAAAGTGCCCCCTCAATACCTCAGATAGTGCTCCCTCAGTACCTCAGAAAATACCCCCCCAATATCAAAGAAAGCACCACTTTGTTGTGTTTAACCCCCAAAGCCCCTCAGACAGTAGCTCCACAAAACATTCACACCCTCAACACTTCAGGGCTCAGCCCAGCTCCCCCCTCAGACTGTGTTCAAACCCCTTCAGACGGTAAGGACCCACATCCACCCCTGTTCAAGGTTGAAGCCCAGATTCCCAGAACATGACTTGTCTCTCTGGATTAATTTTAGAATTCCTACAGTGTAGAAGCAAGCCATTCCGTCCATTGGCCCCACACTGACTGTCTGAACAGCATCCCACCCAGACTCACATCCTCTACTCTATCCCTGTAATGCTGCATTCCCATGGCATCTTTGGACTGTGGGAGGAAACTGCAGCACCCGGAGGAAACCCGCACAGATACAGAGAGAATGTGTAAACTCCATACAGACAGTCACCGGGAGTTAGAATCAAACCACTGAGGCACCGTGCTGTCCTCTCTCCCTGGATGTCATGCCATCTAACCTTTCACTAAGCAGTCTCCCATGTGAAACCTTCTCATCTGTCTCCTTGGTCATCCCTTCAAAAGCTCTATCAAGTTGGACACATCATTTCCACAAACAAAGCCAAGCTGACCATCCCTAATCAATTCTTGCTTTTCCAAATGTATGTAAGTTGTCTCTAAGAATGCCCTCCAACAGCTGACCCACCACTGCCATCAGACTCACAGCTCCATAGTTCAATGGCTGTTCCTTGCAGCCTTACTTCAATAATGGCCCATCATTAACCACCCTCCAGTCTTCAGGCACCTCACCCGTTGTCACTGATCAGTCCATCTGACAAGGCCATCTCCATCCTTCTGTAACCTAACGCTATCCTCCTCAGTATTTATCACCCAAACAATCTTCATATCATTCATGAACCCAATGATTAACCATCCACCATTCAAACCTACATCTTTTCTATCAGCCACATCAGCAAGACCCCAACAGTGAGACATGAACGGACAGAGATTTCTCATTGGGCCATCACTGTCTCCTTCCTGCCACTCAGCATTCTGCGCCAAATTCCTTGGATCTTGAGTTTTTGTGTTCACTATCAGTTTTCGGTATGGATCCTGATAAAAGCCTCACTGACCTCCAAGCGACGACAGGAAAGTATTGCCCTTATTTACACACCTGGTCACCTCCTTAAACAGTGCAATCCCATTGGTCAGACCTGACCTCCCTTAACAGAACCATTCTGACTGTTCTTCCTGAACTCCAGTCTCTTTAAATGCTGATTAATTCTATCTCCCAAAATTGCTTCCAACAGACGTCCCACCCACGACATTAGCCTGACCGGCCTGGAGCTGCCTGGTATATCTCATGCTCCCTCTTGAATAACAGTACCACATGGTCAGTCTGCAGACCACTCTCCTGTGGCCAGAGAGGATTTGAAAATGTTTGCTAGTGTACCTGCTACTTCGTCTATGACCTCATTCGGTAAACTGAGATACATTTCCACCGTCTTTGGAGATTTATTGGGTTGTAAGAAGGCCAGACCACTCAGAACCATCTCTCTCTATATATATGTTTACTCATTTAATTGTGTCACAGAGCATCTCCACGATTTATTATCAACCCTGTCCCAGTGAGCACTGACAAAATGCATCCATTCACTACACCCTCTGGGTCCATGCACAGACTCTCACTGTGTTCCACAGCCTACTCTTTCTCTCATTATCAATTCACCCTTAATGTCACTGTAAGGAACTTTCAGGTTTTTATTTCCTCTCTTAGCACTCCTCTCTCCCAGACAATTACCCTGCGATACGACTTGGAGGAGTGTGGGATATCATTCTGGAAGTGGATGAGCATTGGCAAGCTCACAAATAAGGAACACACGACTGTGCTGAGTGTGGGGCAGTGGGATCCATTTGGGATTTGCACACGGAAGCTGAGGAATAAACCTCAGCCCTGCAGCATGAAAATATCCCTTTGAGCTGGCAGGTCAGTCCCGTGAAACGAACCCTCCAACCCTGGGAAAAGAGGATGTAACCTCTTCAAGTTCAAAAACCAAATGAAGACGGTCTGTTTGAACACAGTCTCTGGAATCTGGACACGGGAATCATTGCTGAGCAGGGTCTGTAGGACGCAGAAGCAGAAATGTACTGAACAATTCCCGATATTCCTCGTAGACCACAAGACATGAGAGCAGACATTAGGCCATTCAGGGCATCTGATAGTGTGGCACTCACTCAGTACTGACTCTCTTACAATGCAGGAATCCCTCAGGACTGACCGTCTGACAGTGCAGCACTCCCTCAGTACTGACCCTCTGACAGTCCAGCCCTCCCTCAGTACTGACCCTCTGATAGTGCAGCACTCCCTCAGTACTGACCCTCTGACAGTGCTGCACTCCCTCAGCAGTGACACTCTGACAATGCAGCACTCCCTCAGGACTGACCGTCCGACAGTGCAGCACTCCCTCAGTACTGACCCTCTGAGTGTAGCACTCTCTCTGGACTGACCCTCTTACAGTGCAGCATTCCCTCAATACTGACCCTCTGACAGTGCTGCACTCCCTCAGCAGTGACCCTCTGACAGTGCAGCACTCCCTCAGCACTGACCCTCTAACAGTGCAACGCTCGCTCAGTACTGACCCTCTGACAGTACAGCACTCCCTCAGTACTGACCGTCTGACAGTGCAGCTATCCCTCAGTACTGACCCTCTGACAGTGCAGTACTCCCTCAGAACTGACCGTCTGAGAGTGCAGCATTCCCTCAGTACTGACCCTCTGACAGTGCTGCACTCCCTCAGCAGTGACCCTCTGACAGTGCAGCACTCCCTCTGCACTAACCCTCTGACAGTGCAGCACTCTCTCAGTACTGACCCTCTGACAATGCTGCACTCCCTCCACACTGATCCTCTGACAGTGCAGCACTCCCGCAGTACTGATCCTCTTAGAGTGCAGCATTCCCTCAATACTGACCCTCTGACAATGCTGCACTCCCTCCACACTGATCCTCTGACAGTGCAGCACTCCCTCAGCACTGACTCTCTGACAGTGCAGCACTCCCTCAGTACTGACCATCTGGCAGTGCTGCACTCCCTCAGTACTGACCCTCTGACAGTGCAGCACTCCCTCAGTACTGACCCTCTGACAATGCTGCACTCCCTCCACACTGATCCTCTGACAGTGCAGCTCTCCCTCAGTACTGACCTTCTGACAGTGCAGCACTCCCTCAGTACTGACCCTCTGACAGTGCAGCACTCACTCAGTACTGACCCTCTGACAGTGCAGCAATCCGTCAGTACTGAACCTCTGACAGTGTAGCACTCTCTCTGTACTGACCCTTTGACAGTGCAACGCTCCCTCAGTACTCACCCTCTGATAGTGTAGCACTCTCTCTGAAATGACCCTCTGACAGTGCAGCACTCCCTCCACACTGATTCTCTGACAGTGCAGCTCTCCCTCAGTACTGACCTCTCACAGTGCAGCACTCCCTCAGTACTGACCCTCTGACAGTGCAGCACTCCCTCAGTAATGACCCTCTGAAACAACACCTTCAGAACTGACACACTGACCAAGTAGCGCTCCCTAAGTAATGACCCTTTGACAGACCATCACTCTCTCAGTACTGACCCTCTGGCAATGCAGCAATCACTCAGTACTGACTGTCCGACACATAGTGTGGCGCTCCATCAGTACTGACCCTCTCACAGCGCGCTGATCCCTCAGTAATACCCCGTCAGTGTGTGGTGATCCCTCATTTCTAACTCTTTCACAGTGCAGCGCTCCCTCAGTACTCACCCTCTGATAGTGTAGCACTCTCTCTGAAATGACCCTCTGACAGTGCAGCACTCCCTCCACACTGATTCTCTGACAGTGCAGCTCTCCCTCAGTACTGACCCTCTCACAGTGCAGCACTCCCTCAGTACTGACCCTCTGACAGTGCAGCACTCCCTCAGTAATGACCCTCTGAAACAACACCTTCAGAACTGACACACTGACCAAGTAGCGCTCCCTAAGTAATGACCCTTTGACAGACCATCACTCTCTCAGTACTGACCCTCTGGCAATGCAGCAATCACTCAGTACTGACTGTCCGACACATAGTGTGGCGCTCCATCAGTACTGACCCTCTCACAGCGCGCTGATCCCTCAGTAATAACCCCGTCAGTGTGTGGTGATCCCTCATTTCTAACTCTTTCACAGTGCAGCGCTCCCTCAGTAGTAACCCTCTCACAGTGCGACACTCTGACAGCATGGCCACCCATTAGCACTGACCGGCAGAGAGTGTGCACTTCATCATTGCTGACTCTCTCACTGCATAGCAATCCCCCGTCCTGACTCTCTGACAATGCTGCACTCCCTCCACACTGATCTTCTGACAGTGCTGCACTCCTTCCACACTGATCCTCTGACACTGCTGCACTCCCTCCACACTGATTCTCTGACAAAGCTGCACTCCCTCCACACTGACCCTCTGACAATGCTGCACTCCCCCCATACTGAACCCCTGATAATGCTGCATTCCCACACACTGACCCTCTGACAATGCTGCATTCCCTCCACACTGACCCTCTGACAATGCTGCACTCCCACCACACTGATCCTCTGACAATGCTGCACTCCCACAACCATGACCCTCTGACAATTCTGTACTCCCACCATACTGATCCTCTGATAGTGATGCACTCCCTCTGTACTGATATGGGTGATGTAATTTCTGCAGTTGAACTAAGGGTTAATAAGTAAGGGCGAACTGTGAGACTGAATGTAAGTTAGCCTGGAAACAGGGAGAAACTGTTATGTCAAAAACATGGCGGTTTGTAACCTTGAATGAAACTGACGTAAGCTGTTAATTAAAACTAGGCTGCTATGAAGCTAGGTAACATTGGCAATAATACAATAGGATCTCTTAAAATATTAAAAACATACAGATAACCAAGGCCTGGGATAGAGAAAAATAATGTAATGTTTAAGAAACAGGTGGCCATGATACAATAGAAGCTCTCAGAATATTAGAAACATACAGATAATCAAAGCGTTGGCAGAGAGAAGTGTGAAAGGTTTTGACCAATGGAATTGTTAAAAACAATATAAATCAAAGAATTGGCAGAGAAAAGCGTGAAATGTTTTAACCAATGGAATTGTCATTAATGTTTTTACATGTAAAAATAATGTATAAATATCAGTGCTGTAAAATCTTCCGGCGCGATTTTCCGAAGCTTTATTTTTTGGAAGCCGCCCAAACTTGCAAGTTTGAAATAAACATCCGTTGCTCATTTGTGTGTCTCGCAGCATTTCGATTTGCCACGGGAAAAGCGGTAGCCGGTGGGGATGAGCGCTGGTGCTGACAGCTTGGAGTTCGCCTCCTAGGACGGGACCTTGTGGACAGTCTCCCTTGAAGTCAAGGGTTAAAGGACAGTCCGCGGTCGGCAGAGTGTGGAGGCAGAACTCGGTTGATCTGAACCATAGCCCTAGTGTAGAGCAGTTAGCCGAGTGTCAGGGACTATTCTCCGGAGATTTAGAATACCTGGACAGAATTCACTTATTACAGTACTGACTCTCTGACAGTGTGGAAGTGACCCTGTACTGACCCTCCGACAGTGTGGCCCAATCTCAGGACAAAACCTCTGA
This sequence comes from Hemiscyllium ocellatum, assembly GCF_020745735.1. NCBI lineage: Eukaryota > Metazoa > Chordata > Chondrichthyes > Orectolobiformes > Hemiscylliidae > Hemiscyllium > Hemiscyllium ocellatum. Next base: position 100,243 of record NW_026867754.1, read on the forward strand.
CAGTGCAGCTCTCCATCAGAACAGATCCATTGACAGTGCAGCACTCCATCAGAGCTGACACTCTGACAGAACAGCACTCCCTCAGTACTGACCCTCTGACAGTGCAGCACTCCCTCAGTACTGACCCTCTGACAGTACAGCACTACCTCAGTACTGACCCTCTGACAGTGCAGCACTCCCTCAGTACTGAATTAATGACAGTGCAGCACTCCCTCAGTACTGATCCTCTGACAGTGCAGCACTCTCTCAGTACTGATCCTCTGACAGTGCAGCACTCTCTCAGTACTGACCCTCTGGCAATGAGGCACTACCTCAGTACTGACCCGCTGATGCTGCAGTGCTCTCTCAGTGCTGATCCTCTGATAGCGTGGCTTGCCATCTGGACAGAAACTCTTACAGTGGGGAGCTCACTCAGTAATGACCCTCTGACAGTGCAGCACTCACTCAGTAATGACCCTCTGACAGTGCAGCAATCCCTCAGTACTGACCCTCTAACAGTGCAGCACTCCTTCAGTACTGACCCTCGGACAGAGCGGCTCTCCCTCAGAACTGATCCTTTGACAGTGCAGCACGCCCTCAGTACTGACCCTCTGACAGTGCTGCACTGCCTCAGTACTGACCCTCTGACAATGCTGCACTCCCTCAGTATTGACCCTCTGACAGTGCAGCTCTCCCTCAGTACTGACCCTCTGACAATGCTGCACTCCCTCCACACTGATCCTCTGACAGTGCAGCTCTCCCTCAGTACTGACCCTCAGACAGTGCAGCACTCCCTCAGTCCTGACCCTCTGACAGTGCAGCACTCCCTCAGTACTGACCCTCTGACAGCGCGGCATTCCCTCAGTGCTGACCCTCTGACAGCGCAGCTCTCCCTCAGTACTGATCCTCTGACAGTGCAGCTCTCCCTCAGTACTGACCCTCAGACAGTGCAGCACTCCCTCAGGACTGACCCTCTGACAGTGCAGCTCTCCCTCAGTACTAACCCTCAGACTGCGCGGCACTCCCTCAGTACTGACCCTCTGACAGTGCAGCAATCCCTCAGTACTGACCTCTGACAGTGCAGCATTCCCTCAATCCTGGCCCTCTGACCGTGCTGCACTACCTCAGCAGTGACCCTCTGACAGTGCAGCACTCCCTCAGTACTGACCATCTGACAGTGCTGCACTCCCTCAGTACTGACCCTCTGACAGCGCAGCACTCCCTCAGTACTGACCCTCTGACCGTGCTGCACTACCTCAGCAGTGACCCTCTGACAGTGCAGCACTCCCTCAGTACTGACCATCTGACAGTGCAGCACTCCCTCCACACTGATCCTCTGACAGTGCAGCTCTCCCTCTGTACTGACCCTCTGACTGTGCAGCACTCCCTTAGTACTGACCCTCTGACAAAGCTGCACTCCCTACACACTGATCCTCTGACAGTGCAGCACTCCCTCAGTACTGACCCTCAGACAGTGCAGCACTCCCTCAGTACTGAAACTCTGACAGTGTAGCACTCTCTCTGTACTGACCCTCAGACTGCGCGGCACTCCCTCAGTACTGACCCTCTGACTGCGCGGCACTCCCTCAGTACTGATCCTCTGACAGTGCAGCACTCCCTCAGTACTGACCCTCTGACAGTGCGGCCTTCCCTGAGAACTGATCCTCTGACAGTGCAGTACTCCCTCAGTACTGACGCTCTGACTGTGCTGCACTCCCTCAGTACTGACCCTCTGACAGTGCAGCACTCCCTCAGGACTGACCAGCTGACAGTGCAGCATTCCCTCAGTACTGACCCTCTGACAGTGCAGCATTCCCTCAATACTGACCCTCTGACAGTGCTGCACTCCCTCAGCAGTGACCCTCTGACAGTGCAGCACTCCCTCAGTACTGACCCGCTGACATTGCAACTCTCCCTCAGTACTGACCGACTGACAGCGCAGCACTCCCTCAGTACTGACCCTCAGACAGTGCAGCACTCCCTCAGAACTGATTGTCTGACAGTGCAGCATTCCTCAGTACTGACCCTCTGACAGTGCAGCACTCCCTCACTACTGAACCTCTTACAGTGCAGCATTACCTCAATACAGACCCTCTGACAGTGCATCACTCCCTCAGTACTGACCATCTGACAGTGCTGCACTCCCTCAGTACTGACCCTCTGACAGTGCAGCATTCCCTCAGTACTGACCCTCTGACAGTGCAGCACTCCCTCACTACTGAACCTCTTACAGTGCAGCATTACCTCAATACAGACCCTCTGACAGTGCATCACTCCCTCAGTACTGACCATCTGACAGTGCTGCACTCCCTCAGTACTGACCTCTGACAGTGCAGCATTCCCTCAGTACTGACAGTCTGACAGCGCAGCAATCCCTCAGTACTGACCTCTGACAATGCTGCACTCCCTCCACACTGATCCTCTGACAGTGCAGCTCTCCCTCAGTACTGACCCTCAGACAGTGCAGCACTCCCTCAGTACTGATCCTCTGACAGTGTAGCACTCTCTTTGTACTGACCAACTGACAGGGCAACGCTCCCTCAGTACTGACCCTCTGATAGTGTAGCACTCTCTCTGTAATGAACCCCTGACAATGCTGCACTCTCTCCACACTGACACTCTGACAATGCTGCACTCCCTCCACACTGATCCTCTGACAGTGCAGCTCTCCCCTCAGTACTGACCCTCTGACAGTGCACCACTCCCTCACTACTGACCTCTGACAGTGCAGCACTCCCTCAGTACTGACCCTCTCACAGTGCAGCACTCCCTCTGTAATGACCCTCTGAAACAACACCCTCAGAACTGACACACTGACCAAGTAGCGCACCCTAAGTAATGACCCTTTGACAGTCCATCACTCTCTCAGTACTGACCCTCTGGCAATGCAGCAATCACTCAGTACTGACTGTCGGACACATAGTGTGGCGCTCCATCAGTACTGACCCTCTCACAGCGCGCTGATCCCTCAGTAATAACCCCGTCAGTGTGTGGTGATCCCTCATTTCTAACCCTTTGGCATTGCAGCGCTCCCTCAGTAGTAAACCTCTCACAGTGCAACACTCTGACAGCATGGCCATCCATTAGCACTGACCCGCAGAGAGTGTGCACTTCATCGTTGCTGACTCTCTCACTGCATAGCAATCCCCCCGTCCTGACTCTCTGACGATGCTGCAATCCCTCCACACAGACCCTCTGACAATGCTGCACTCCCTCCACACTGACCCTCTGACAATGCTGCACTCCCTCTACACTGACCCTCTGACTGTGCAGCACTCCCTCAGTACTGACACTCTGACAGTACAGCACATACTCAGTACTGACCCATTGACAGTGCAGCACTCCCTCACTACTGACCCATTGACAGTGCAGCACTCCCTCAGTACTGACCCTCTGACAGTGCAGCTCTCCCTCAGTACTGACCCTCTGACAGTGCAACACTCCCTCAGTACTGACCCTCTGACAGTGCAGCACTCCCTCAGTACTGACCCTCTGACAGTACAGTACGCCCTCAGTACTGACCCTCTGACAGTGCAGCACCACATCAGAACTGACCCACTGACAGTGCAGCAATCCCTCACTACTGGCCCATTGACAGTGCAGCACTTCCTCAGTATTGACCCTCTGACAGTACAGCTCTCCCTCAGTACTGACCCTCTCACAGTGCAGCACTCCCTGAGTACTGACCCTCTTACAGTGCAGCACCACATCAGAACTGACCCTCTGACAGTGCAGCACTACCTCAGTACTGTCTCATTGACAGTGCAGCACTCCCTCAGTGCTGAACCTCTGACAGTGCTGCACTCCCTCAGTACTGACCCTCTGACAGTGCAGCACTCCCTCAGTACTGACCGTCTGACAGTGCAGCACTCACTCAGCACTGACCCTCTGACAGTGCAGCACTCCCTCTGTACTGACCCTCTGACAGTGCAGCTCTCCCTCAGTACTGACCCTCTGACAATGCTGCACTCCCTCAGTACTGACCCTCAGACTGCGCGGCACTCCCTCAGTGCTGACCATCTCACAGTGCAGCACTCCCTCAGTACTGACTCTCTGACAGTGCAGCTCTCCCTCAGTACTGACCCTCTGACAGTGCAGCACTCCCTCAGTGCTGACCCTCTCACAGTGCAGCACTCCCTCAGTACTGACCCTCTGACAGTGTAGCACTCCCTCAGTACTGACTCTCTGACTGTGCAGCACTCCCTCTGGAATGACCCTCTGAAACAACACCCTCAGAACTGACACACGGACCAAGTAGCGCTCCCTAAGTAATAACCCTTTGACAGTCCACCACTCTCTCAGTACTGACCCTCTGGCAATGCAGCAATCACTCAGTACTGACTGTCGGACACTTAGTGTGGCGCTCCATCAGTACTGACCCTCTCACAGCGCGCTGATCCCTCAGTAATAACCCCGTCAGTGTGTGGTGATCCCTCATTTCTAACCCTTTCACAGTGCAGCGCTCCCTCAGTAGTAACCCTCTCACAGTGCAACACTCTGACAGCATGGCCACCCATTAGCACTGACCTGCACAGAGTGTGCACTTCATCATTGCTGACTCTCTCACTGCATAGCAATTCCCCCCGTCCTGACTTTCTGACAATGCAGCACTGCCTCCACACTGACCCTCTGACAATGCTGCACTCCCTCCACACTGACCCTCTGACAATGCTGCACTCCTCCACAATGACCCTCTGACAATGCTGACCTCCCTCCACACTGATCCTCCGACAAAGCTGCACTCCCTCCACACTGACCCCCTGACAATGCTGCGCTCCCTCCACACTTATCCTCTGACAATGCTGCACTCCCTCCACACTGACCCTCTGACAATGCTGCACTCCCTCCACAATGACCCTCTGACAATGCTGCATTCCCTCCACACTGACCATCTGACAATGCTGCACTCCCTCCACACTAACCCTCTGACAATGCTGCACTCCCCCACACTGACCCTCTGACAATGCTGCACACCCTCCACACTGATCCTCTGACAATGCTGCACTCCCCCACACTGACCCTCTGACAATGCTGCACACCCTCCACACTGATCCTCTGACAATGCTGCACACCTCCACACTGATCCTCTGACAATGCTGCACTCCCTCCACACTGATCCTCTGACAATGCTGCACTCCCTCCACACTGATCCTCTGACAATGCTGCACTCCCTCCACACTGATCCTCTGACAATGCTGCACTCCCACCACGCTGATCCTCTGATAGTGATGCACTCCCTCAGTACTGACTCTCTGACAGTGTGGAAGTGACCCTGTACTGACCCTCCGACAGTGTGGCCCAATCTCTGGACAAAACCTCTGACAGTGCAGCTCTCCATCGGAACTGACCCATTGACAGTGTAGCACTCCATCAGAACTGACACTCTGACAGGACAGCACTCCCTCAGTACTGACCCTCTGACAGTGCAGCACTCCCTTAGTGCTCACTCTCGGACAGTGCAGCACTCACTCAGTCCTGACCCTCTGACTGTGCAGCACTCCCTCAGTACTGACACTCTGACAGTGCAGCACTCCCTCACTACTGACCCTCTGACAGTGCTGCAATCCCTCAGTACTGACCCTCTGACAGTGCAGCTCTCCCTCAGTCTGACCCTCTGACTGTGCAGCACTCCCTCACTACTGACCCTCTGACAGTGCTGCAATCCTCAGTACTGACCCTCTGACAGTGCAGCACTCCCTCAGTACTGACCTCTGACAGTGCAGCACTCCCTCAGTGCTCACTCTCTGACAGTGCAGCTCTCCCTCAGTCCTGACCCTCTGACAGTGCAGCACTCCCTCACAACTGACCCTCTGACAGTGCTGCTCTCTCTCTGTACTGACCCTCTGACAGTGCTGCTCTCTCTCTGTACTGACACTCTGACAGTGCAGCACTCCCTCAGTGCTCACTCTCTGACAGTGCAGCTCTCCTTCAGTCCTGACCCTCTGACTGTGCAGCACTCCCTCAGTACTGACCCTCTGACAGTGCAGCACTCCCTCACAACTGACCCTCTGACAGTGCTGCTCTCTCTCTGTACTGACCCTCTGACAGTGCTGCTCTCTCTCTGTACTGACACGCTGAATTATCACTCACTCAGAACTTACACTCTCACTGTGTAGCGCTCCCTCAATACTGACCTTTTGATAGTGCAACACTCCCTCAGTGCTGACCCTCTGACAGTGCAACACTCCCTCACTGCTGACCCTCTGACAGTGCAGCACTCCCTCAGTACTGACCCTCTGACAGTGCAGCGCTCCCTCAGTGCTGACCCTCTCACAGTGCAGCACTCCCTCAGTACTGACTCTCTGACAGTGCAGCACTCCCTCAGTACTGACCCTCTCACAGTGCAGCACTCCCTCAGTACTGACCCTCTGACAGTGCAGCACTCCCTCTGTAATGACCCTCTGAAACAACACCTTCAGAACTAACACACTGACCAAGTAGCGCTCCCTAAGTAATGACCCTTTGACAGACCATCACTCTCTCAGTACTGACCCTCTGGCAATGCAGCAATCACTCAGTACTGACTGTCGGACACATAGTGTGGCGCTCCATCAGTACTGACACTCTCACAGCGCGCTGATCCCTCAGTAATAACCCCGTCAGTGTGTGGTGATCCCTCATTTCTAACCCTTTCACAGTGCAGCGCTCCCTCAGTAGTAACCCTCTCACAGTGCAACACTCTGACAGCATGGCCATCCATTAGCACTGACCCGCACAGAGTGTGCACTTCATCATTGCTGACTCTCTCACTGCATAGCAATCCCCCCGTCCTGACTTTCTGACAATGCAGCACTGCCTCCACACTGACCCTCTGACAATGCTGCACTCCCTCCACACTGACCCTCTGACAATGCTGCACTCCCTCCACACTGACCCTCTGACAATGCTGCACTCCCTCCACACTTATCCTCTGACAATGCTGCACTCGCCCCACACTGACCCTCTGACAATGCTGCACTCCCTCCACACTGATCCTCTGAGAATGCTGCACTCCCTCCACACTGACCCTCTGACAATGCTGCACTCCCTCCACACTGATCCTCTGACAATGCTGCACTCCCTCCACACTGACCATCTGACAATGCTGCAGTCCCTCCACACTGACCATCTGACAATGCTGCACTCCCTCCACACGAACCCTCTGACAATGCTGCACACCTCCACACTGATCCTCTGACAATGCTGCACACCCTCACACTGATCCTCTGACAATGGTGCACTCCCTCCACACTGACCCTCTGACAGTGCAGCACTCCCTCACTACTGACCCTCTGACAGTACTGCAATCCCTCAGTACTGACCCTCTGACAGTGCAGCACTCCCTCAGTACTGACCCTCTGACAGTGCAGCACTCCCTCAGTGCTCACTCTCTGACAGTGCAGCTCTCCCTCAGTCCTGACCCTCTGACTGTGCAGCACTCCCTCAGTACTGACCCTCTGACAGTGCAGCACTCCCTCACAACTGACCCTCTGACAGTGCTGCTCTCTCTCTGTACTGACCCTCTGACAGAGCTGCTCTCTCTCTGTACTGACACTCTGAATTATCACTCACTCAGAACTGACACTCTCACTGTGTAGCGCTCCCTCAGTACTGACCTTTTGATAGTGCAACACTCCCTCAGTGCTGACCCTCTGACAGTGCAGCACTCCCTCAGTACTGACCCTCTGACAGTGCAGCGCTCCCTCAGTGCTGACCCTCTGACAGTGCAGCACTCCCTCAGTACTGACCCTCTGATGGTTCAATGCTCTCAGAGTACAGAGCCTCAGACAGTGCCGCATTCCCTCTGGACTGAACCTCTGACAGTGTGGTGCTCCCTCTTTACTGACCCTTTGACAGTGTAGTACTCTTCAGAAATGGCCTTCTAGTAATGAAGTAGTCCCTGACTACTGACTGTCCGACAGTGCGGTGATCCCTCAGTACTGACCCTCTGACAGTGCAGCACTCCCTCAGTACTGACCCTCTGACAATGCTGCACTCCCTCAGTACTGACCCTCTGGCAATGCAGCACTCCCTCAGTACTGACCCTCTGACAGCGCAGCACTCCCTCAGTACTGACCCTCAGACTGCGCGGCACTCCTTCAGTACTGACCCTCTGACAGCGCAGCACTCCCTCAGTACTGACACTCTGACAATGCTGCACTCCCTCAGTACTGACTGTCCGACAGTGCGGTGATCCCTCAGTACTGACCCTCTGGCAATGCAGCACTCCCTCTGTACTGACCCTCTGGCAATGCAGCACTCCCTCAGTACTGACCCTCAGACTGCGCGGCACTCCTTCAGTACTGACCCTCTGACAGTGCAGCACTCCCTCAGTACTGACCCTCTGACAGTGCTGCACTCTCTCCACACTGATCCTCTGATAGTGCAGCACTCCCTCAGTACTGCCCTCTGACAGTGCTGCACTCCCTCAGTACTGACTCACTGACAGTGCAACACTCCCTCAATACTGACCCTCTGACAGTGCAGCACTCCCTCAGTACTGACCCTCTGGCAATGCAGCACTCCCACAGTACTGACCCTCTGGCAATGCAGCACTCCCTCAGTACTGACTCTCTGACAGTGCTGCACCCCCTCAGTACTGACCCTCTGGCAATGCAGCACTCCCTCAGTACTGACCCTCTGACAGTGCTGCACCCCCTCAGTACTGACCCTCTGACAGTGCAGCACTCCCTCAGTACTGACACTGTGACAGTGCTGCACCCCCTCAGTACTGACCCTCTGACAGTGCAACACTCCCTCAGCGCTGATCCTCTTTTTTCTATTTCATGGAGTCTTGTGGAAATGTGGAGACATAGGGTTTGCAGATTCTGAGGAAGTATGAGCGAGACACAGAAACCAAGCCCTGTCTGAAACTCTCTGTAATAGACTATTCAGAGGCACAGAGTCACAGAGATAGACAGCTTGGAAACAGTCCTTCCTGTCCAACGCGACCATACCAACCAGATATTCTCATCTCATTTCGTTCCATTTGCTCGCACTTGGCTGATATCTCTCTGAACCCTTCCTATTCACATACTCATCCTGATGGCTTTCAAATGTCACAATTGTACCAGCCCCCATCACTTCCTCTGGCAGCTACCTGCATGCCCTTGAATAAGTGCTCAAACATTCATACTGTCGATACAAACTCCAATAAACACCAACCTACAAAAGGCTATCATTGTCATCTTCAACCCACCCTTTGCTTCATCGTTATGCTGATTGCAGCACAGGTACAGAAACAGTCTTAGTGACCATCCACCGTCACCCTGTAATAAACTTATTTTCAAATGGGGCTTGCATGCGATTCCCACCCCCTCTAATAGTTACCTGGAAGGTGGGGGTGAGCTGTACTCTCCTGCTGCAGTCCTTGGGTGTCCCACAGTGATGTCAGGGAGGGAGCTCCAGGATTTTGACCTGAACCATGTAAAGAGCTCTCTTACTGGAGTACCTTTTTAAAGTTGGGAAGTTAGTACCCGAGAGCTGCTGTCCTGTCAGAGAGAGAGGCCTGGTGGGTCACACACCTCAGGTGAGGGGCGAGGTTGAGAAGCTGGGGCCTTCATGGTAATTTCAGACATGATAGAGATTGAGCCAACAGTGTTGGCATCACGAGCCAGTTAGCTGAGATAACTGACCCCCCTTTGTAGCCGAGGGGTTCAATCCCTTGAACAGAGCAAGCTTGAGAATTCAACACTAAAACCAATCTGTACGGACCCGCTGGAGACCTGAAACATCAATACAGAGATTGCTGAAGAAGCTCAGCATATCCGGCAGTATCTCTGATGGGAGAGGGAGAAAGAGACAGACAGAGTTCACCTTTCAATCCAGTGATTTCTGCGGGAAAGCTCCTACAGAACAGACCGTTTTGAGGAAGGGTCACTTGAAATGTGAATTGTTCCTCTCTCTCCTCACCGTTGTTACTGAGTATCCCCAGCCATCTGTTTGCTTGAGAATTTGATCTGAGCTGATCCAAGCGTCACTGAGTCATTCAGTCTGTGCTCAATGCCCTGAGGCTGCTTCTGCTGAAAGTTGACAAACAGGTTTACGAGGTGTTCTGGGGATAAACATACTGGGGGATGGTTTCTAAGGTATTGAGGGAGCACTACCTGTCAGTACAGGGTGCAGATGGTCGAAAGGTACAGATACACTTCATAGATCATAGGACAGTACAGCACAGAACAGGCCCTTCAGCCCACGATGTTGTGCCGACCATTGATCCTTATGGAACGTAAACTTAATGTACAAACCCTCACATTTCTGTGACCATATGCATATCCTGCAGTCTCTTAAATATCCCCAATGACCTCGCTTCCACAACTGCTGCTAGCAATGCATTCCATGCTCTCACAGCTCTCTGTGTAAAGAAACCGCCTCTGACATCCCCTCTATACTTTCCGCCAAACAGCTTAAAACTACGACCCCTCGTGTTAACAATTTCTGCCCTGGGAAAAAGTCTCTGTGTGGGTGGTAGTGAGGGTCAGGCTGGGGGCGGTGAGTGGACAGCAGTGAGGTCAGGCTGGGGGCGGTGTGTGGGTGGTAGTGTGGGTCAGGCTGGGTGCGGTGTGTGGGTGGGAGTGAGGGTCAGGCTGGGGGCAGTGAGTGGACGGCAGTGAGGGTCAGGCTGGGTGCGGTGTGTGGGTGGTAGTGAGGGTCAGGCTGGTGCGGTGTGCGGATGGCAGTGAGGGTCAGGCTGGGTGCGGTGTGTGTGTGGCAGTAAGGGTCAGGCTGGGTGCGGTGTGTGGGTGGTAGTGAGGGTCAGGCTGGGGGCGGTGTGTGGGTGGTAGTGAGGGTCAGGCTGGGGGCGGTGTGTGGGTGGCAGTGAGGGTCAGGCTGGGGGCGGTGTGTGGGTGGTAGTGAGGGTCAGGCTGGGTGCGGTGAGTGGGTTGTAGTGAGGGTCAGGCTGGGTGCGGTGTGTGGGTGGCAGTGAGGGTCAGGCTGGGTGCGGTGTGTGGGTGGTAGTGAGGGTCAGGCTGGGGGCAGTGTGTGGGTGGTAGTGAGGGTCAGGCTGGGTGTGGTGTGTGGGTGATAGTGAGGGTCAGGCTGGGGGCGGTGTATGGGTGGTAGTGAGGGTCAGGCTGGGTGCGGTGTGTGGGTGGTAGTGAGGGTCAGGCTGGGGGCAGTGTGTGGGTGGTAGTGAGGGTCAGGCTGGGGGCGGTGTGTGGGTGGTAGTGAGGGTCAGGCTGGGTGCGGTGTGTGGGTGGTAGTGAGGGTCAGGCTGGGAAAAAGTCTCTGGCTATCAACTCTATCTATGCCTCTCATTATCTTGTACACCTCAATTCGGTCCCCTCTCCTCCTCCTTTTCTCCACTGAAAAAAACTCCGAGCTCAGTCAACCTCTCTTCGTAAGAGAAGCCCTCCAGTCCAGGCAGCATCCTGGTAAACCTCCTCTGAACCCTCTCCAAAGCATCCACACCTTTCCTATAATAGGGTGACCAGAACTGGACGCAGTATTCCAAGTGCGGTCTCACCAAAGTTTTATAGAGCTGCAACAAGATCTCACGGTTCTTAAACTCAATCCCCCTGTTAATGAAAGCCAAAACACCATATGCTTTCTTAACAACCCTGTCCTCTTGGGTAGCCATTTTAAGGGATCTATGTACCTGCACACCAACATCCTTCTGTTCCTCCACACTGCCAAGAACCCTATCCTGAATCCTGTACTCAGCTTTCAAATTCGACCTTTCAAAATGCATCACCACACATTTATCCAGGTTGAACTCCATCTGCCATCTCTCAGCCCATCTCTGCATCCTAACAATGTCCCGCTGCAGCCTACAACATCCCTCTCTGTACTGTCAACGATACCTCCAACCTCTATGTCATCTGCAAACTTGCTGACCCATCCTTCAATCCCCACATCCAAGTCATTAACAAAAATTACAAACAGTAGAGGCCCAAGGACAGAGCCTTGTGGAACACCACTCACCACAGACTTCCAGACAGAAGATTTTCCTTCCACTATCACTTGCTGTCTTCTGTTGGCCAGCCAATTCTGTATCCAAACAGAATTCCCTGTATCCCATTCCTCCTGACCTTCTGAATGAGCCTACCATGGGGAACCTTATCAAATGCCTTATTGAAGTCCAGATACACAGCATCCACCGCTCGACCCTCATCAACCTGCCTAGTAACATCCTCAAAGAACTCAATAAGATTTGTGAGGCATGACCTGTCCCTCACAAAGCCGTGCTGACTGCATTTAATCAAACCCCGCTCTTCCAGATGGTCATACATCCGATCCCTCAGAATCCTTTCTAACTCCTTGCAGACGATAGACGTGAGACTGACTGGTCTGTAATTGCCCAGAATTTCCCTAATTCCTTTCTTGAAGAGAGGAACTACATTTGCCTCCCTCCAGCCTCTGGTGAGGGTCAGGCCGGAGGCCGTGTGTAGACGGCGGTGAAGATCAGGTTTGGGGTGGTGTGTGGACGACGGTGAGGGATATGCTTGGGGCGGTGTGTGTACGTTGGTGAGGATCAGGCTGGGGACGGTTTTAGATGGAGGTGAGGGTCAGGCTGGGGGCAGTGTTTGGACGTCGGTGTGGGTCAGGCTGGGGGCAGTGGGTGGATGGTGGTGAGATTCAGGCTGTGGGCAGTGGGTGGATGGTGGTGACGATCAGGCTGGTGCCGGGATGTGGGCAGCGGTGAGGGTCAGGCTGAGGTCAGTGTGAGGATGACGTTGTGGGTCAGGCTGGGGGCAGTGGGTGGATGGTGGTGTGAGTCAGGCTGGGTGCGGCGTGTGGGTGGTAGTGAGGGTCAGGCTAAGGGCGGTGCGTGGGTGGAAGTGAGGGTCAGGCTGGGGAGGTGAGTGGGTGGTAGTGAGGGTCAGGCTGCGGGCGGTGTGTGGGTGATAGTGAGGGTCAGGCTTGGGGCGGTGTGTGGGTGGTAGTGAGGGTCAGGCTGGGGGCGGCGCGTGGGTGGGAGTGAGGGTCAGGCTTGGGGCGGTGTGTGGGTGGTAGTGAGGGTCAGGCTGGGGACAGTGTGTGTGGGTGGTAATGAGGGTCAGGCTGGTGCGGTGTGTGGGTGGTAGTGAGGGTCAGGCTGGTGCAGTGTGTGGGTGGTAGTGAGGGTCAGGCTGGGGACGGTGTGTGGATGGAAGTGAGGGTCAGGCTGGGGGCGGTGAGTGGACAGCAGTGAGGGTCAGGCTGGGAGCGTTGAGTGGACGGCAGTGAGGGACAGGCTGGGTGCGGTGTGTGGACCGCAGTGAGGGTCAGGCTGGGTGCGGTGTGTGGACCGCAGGGAGGGTCAGGCTGGGTGCGGTGTGTGGGCGGCAGTGAGGGACAGGCAGGGGGCGGTGTGTGGGTGGTAGTGAGGGTCAGGCTGATGGCGTTGTGTGTGTGGTAGTGAGGGTCAGGCTGGGGGCAGTGTGTGGGTGGTAGTGAGGGTCAGGCTGGGTGCGGTGTGTGGATGGCAGTGAGGGTCAGGTTGGGTGCGGTGTGTGGGTGGTAGTGAGGGTCAGGCTGGGGGTGGTGAGTGGATGGCAGTGAGGGTCAGGCTGGGGGCAGTGAGTGGACGGCAGTGAGGGTCAGGCTGGGGCGTTGTGTGGATGGCAGTGACGGTCAGGCTGGGGGCGGTGTGTGGGAGGCAGTGAGGGTCAGGCTGGGGGCGGTGTGTGGGTGGTAGTGAGGGTCAGGCTGGGGGCAGTGTGTGGGTGGAAGTGAGGGTCAGGCTGGGTGCGGTGTGGGGGTGGTAGTGAGGGTCAGGCTGGGTGCGGTGTGTGGATGGCAGTGAGGGTCAGGCTGGGGGCGGTGTGAGGGTGGTAGTGAGGGTCAGGCTGGGTGCGGTGTGTGGATGGTGGTGAGGGTCAGGCTGAGGACGGTGTGTGGGTGGCAGTGAGGGTCAGGGTGGGTGCGGTGAGTGGGTGGTAGTGAGGGTCAGGCTGGGTGCGGTGTGTGGACGGCAGTGAGTGTCAGGCTGGATGCGGTGTGTGGGTGGTATTGAGGGTCAGGCTGGGGGTGGTATGTTATTGGTGGTGAGGGTCAGGCTGGGGGGCGTTGTGTGGGTGGTAGTGAGGGTCAGGCTGGGGGCGGTGTGTGGATGGCTGTGAGGGTCAGGCTGGGGGCGGTGTGTGGGTGGTAGTGAGGGTAAGGCTGGGTGCGGTGTGTG